>NC_056735.1:1076719630-1076842636 GCF_019279795.1 Protopterus annectens
CCTGAACATAAATTTTGCTTTAAAGTAATTCATCAACTCAAGCAAGAAATTAGAGGGGGCCCATATAATTTACTGCTGGAGAAATGTGAATTGCTATGGCAGATTAAGCTTAATGCCTTCACTCACCCAGGCCTTAATGAGAAATGCTCAATTATGAGTTTGTTAAAATTAAGGAGTTTAGAGAGGTAATCACTAGGTAGTTTATTGAAATAATAGAATAATCTTTAATTTAACAACTAATTGGAAGAATCATTTGTGTGTGTGTGTGTGTGTGTGTGTGTGTGTGTGTGTGTGTGTGTGTGTGTGTGTGTGTGTGTATATATATATATATATATATATATATATATATATATATATACATATAAAAAATTATTTTGAATAACATTCAGACACCTCAATGATTTATCAATGCTTTTTAACATAGAAGAATTTAATTTAAATAAGCAAATTAAATCTATAATCTCTGCTATAAGGATTTCATTTTGATTCTATTTCGAATCTGAATTTGATTAATTTATGGTAATATGATGTTAAATAATCTATTCCCAAAAACATTTCTAGATTAATATTGCTTATTAATAAACATAATTAATTATTTATGATTCAAATAACTTCATGAATTTTGTCATAAAATAGTTCTTGTTTATAAACAGAACACTATCTAATAAACAAAGGTTATTAATTTTATTGTTAAAGTCGTTGCACATCATTTTTGGATTCAAAAATGGACCGCTATTTTATTTATTTATTTATTCATATATTTATATATCATGTGTTAATATATACCACCCTCATCACCCCTGTTTCTTCCTCTTCTAACCTAACTTCCTCTCTTTTAAACATTTAGTCTTGTAAATAAGACTGTCACTAGTTAGACTCTAACCTATTGCTTAAATCCTTGTACCTTATGTGAAGTATTGCTTCCTTAATCTGTAAATAAGACTGTCACTAGCTAAACTCTAACCTATTGTTTAAATCCTTGTACCTGATGTAAAGTATTGTACGTAACTCTCCTGTACTACAACTGTTTTTTGCTTCCTTAAGTAATATTCTGTTTATTGCTACTTTATATCTAGAATGAAAAAAACATCTGTTTTATTGTTTATTAATCCTTTACTTACCTTGTAACAATATTTTTATACTTTGTATATCTGTGTGGAGATTTTCTCCCCGGGCCTCTACTGAAAATGGAAATATGTCCAGCTAGACTAGTCTGGTCAGCAAATGTAAAATAAATAATTAAATAAAATGATGGTTCTGTTATGTTTTTAACATTTATCTTCTTTTTAACCTGTAAACTAAAGTTTTTTTTATTAAAACCATAATAAGAATAGATTTTAGGAATTAATCAAAAAACCTTTAAATTTAGCATACATTTTTTAATTCATTTATAAATAGTGTTGATTTATATAATAAAATAGTTATTTCACTTTAAGGAAACCTACTACTGGTTTGAATTTTGGCGGTAAGGGCTTGCTATTTAAACAAGTGTTTATCATCTGATTGATGTTTGCCAGTTTTCTGAGGAAGTCTAACCATTGAGTTAGACGAAAAGCGTTGGACAATTTTGTAATGTTTAAATAAAGTGTGGCGAGTAGCATTTGCCTGAGCGAATTTCACCTTTTTTAGACTTTCAGCATGTCCTTGAAGTGCTTTTTCTGCCCACTTTGTGTGTGTGTTTGCCTCCCACAAGTTCACCATAGAACAGTCTCTTGGGGAGGCATGTGTCTGGCTTAAGTACAAGGTGGCCTTCCCACCTGACTTGGGCTGTCCTCAGCAAGGTGTAGATACTTGGCAGTCCAGACTGAGAGAGCACAAATGTGTCTGGAACTTTGTCCTGCCAGGTAATTTTCAGCAGCCTTCTTAAGCAGTTTATATGAAAGTGATTCAGCTTTTTGGCATGATGCTTATACACAGTCCATGTCTCACAGGCATACAGTAGTGTGGGCAGTATGACTGCCTTGTACACCTTCAGCCCTATGCACAGTTTAATGCTTTGTCTCTCCCAGACTGACTCCCACAGCCATCCAAATGTAGAGCTTGCCTTGGTGATGCATGTATCTGCCTCATCATTAGTGTTCACAAATCTAGAGTGCATGTTGCCGAGGTATATAAACTTGTCAACACCCTTCAGGTTCTTACCTTTAGTGGTGATAGTTGGTTTTGCATACATCTTCTGTGGTGCAGGCTGATGGAAAACCTCATTCTTCTTGGAACTGATTATGAGGCCGAAGTTTCTGCAAGCAGTGGAAAAGTGGTTCATGCTCTGCAGCATCTGGGCCTCTGTGGCAGCATTGAGTGTGCAGTCATCTGCGAACAGGAAATCATGCACAAAATCCTCTTCAGCCTTGATCTTGGCCTGTAGCCTCCACAGGTTTAAGAGCTTGCCATCAGTCCTGTATCTAATCTTAATGCTGGTTTCTTTATCTTTGCAGAAGCCATCTGACAACACGGCCAAAAACATCATGCTGAATATCATAGGTGCCAGTACACAGCCTTGCTTTAATCCGTTGGTGACTGAGAAGGCATCTGGGAGTCTCCATTATCCAGTACTCGATCTAGCATGCCATCATGGAACTGGCGCACCATACTGATGAATTTGCCTGGGCAGCCAAACTTCTCCATGATCCACCATAGCCGCTCATGACTAATGGTGTCAAAGGCTTTGGTCAGATCCACAAATGTATAAAGGTCCCTGTTTTGTTTCTGGCACTTATCCTCTAGTTGACATGCTGCAAATATCATGTCCACTGTCCCTTGTCCCAATCTAAAGCCACACTGACTCTCTGGCAGGTGTCCATCTTCCATGTGTTGAGTAAGGTGGTTGAGGAGGATTCTGGCAAGGAATTTGCCGGCAATGACCAAGAGAGAGATTCCTCTGTGTTTGTCACAAGACTGCCTGTTTCTCTTTCTCTTGTAGAGATGGACAATGGAGACATCCTTAAGCTCTTGAGCGATAACGTCCTTTTGCCACTTGGTCTGGAAGAGCTTGGTGATCTTTTGTAAAAAAACTTGTTTCCCTGTCTTGTATATTTTGACTGGGATAGAGTCAGAGCCTGGTGCTTTACCATTGGAGAGAAGCTTCATTGCTTCCTTAACATCTGATTCCTTTGAAGGTTCTGCCAGGGAGGTGTTAATGGTGACTTGTGGCATACAGTCAGTGCTTTGGTTTGATGGAGGAAGGCCTGTTCAGGACATTGTTGAAGTGCTCAGCCCATCTTTCTAGAATGGTGTTCTTGTCAGTGAGCAGGATGGACCTGTCGGCACTGAGCAGTGGTGATGTTCCAGATGACTGTGGCCCATAGATGGTCTTCAAGGTATCATAGAAACACTTGAAGTTGTTGCTATCAGCGTACTTCTGGATCTCATATGGTTTCTGCTGAGCCAGGAGTCTTGCATCTCTCTGAGCTTTGCTTGCACCTTGCTTTTGATGGAGTTATAGGCTGCTTTCTTGGAAACAGATGTAGTGTCTTGCTGGAGGGATTTGAAGGCTTCATGCTTCTTATCCAGAAGCTTCTGAATGTCTTCATCATTGTCATGTGAACCAGTCATGGTGTTTGCATTTGTTTAGATCCAAGTGAGCAAGAGCAGTATTGTAGACCACATCCCTAAAAGCTGCCCAGTCCTCTTCTGCATTGTCGGTGTTAAAGCTGAGTTGATCAAGCTTACTGTCAAGGTCCTCACTGAGATTCTGGTGCACAGATTGCCATTCTAACTTGCTGACATTCAAGCGCCTATTGGTCTTTTTCCACTGCAGGCAGTATCTGGGCTGGATGTGCATGTTGAATTTTGAGAGGATGCGTCTGTTGACTGTCCAGCAGTCTGTGTCATACATGGTCTTAGTCACTCTAACATCCTGCCTGTCCCTTCTGCTTACTATGATGTAATCAACAAGATCCCAGTGCTTGCTGCGTGGGTGCATCCAGGACATCTTGTTATGGTTAGGTAGGTGGAAGACTGTGTTTGTGATCAACAGGTCAAGAGCTGCACAGGTCTTTAGAAGTAGATGACCATTGCTGTTGCTTTTGCTGACTCCATTCCTCCCAATAACTCCCTCCCATGTCTGGTAGTCTGCACTGACTCTGGCACTGAAGTCACCTAAAATGATGAGCTTGTCCACCTTGGGCACAGATGCTATGAGGGAATCCAAGTCTTCATAAAACTAGTCTTTGACCTCCTCTGGGTTTGTCATGGTGGGGGCTTATGCACTGATGAAGGTGGGATGGTGCTTTCCTTTGAGGGGTAGCCACAGAGACATGAGTCAGTAGTTGAATCCTTTTGGGAGGCTGGCTAACTTGCTAATCAAATTAGATCAAATGGCAAAACCCACTCTTGCTTTATGATGTTCACTGCTGCTGTGGCCACTCCAGAAAAAGGTATAACCGGCTTTGACTTCTTTCAGCTGGCCTTTTTCTGTGAACCTGGTCTCGCTGAGGGCTGCTATCTGGATGTTGTACCTGCCAAGTTTTCTTGTGACATGTGCAGTCCATCTCTCAGATCTGTCTGTTTTGGAACTATCCATGAGCATGCACACATTCTATGTGCCAATGGTAAGTGAAGTCACTGGTATATTTTTTTTTCCTTTGTGATTCGACCGCATGATTATGATCCCCACCTGCAGCAGCAAGCAGGCCAGGAATAGGGTGAAGCAGGCTATGTTTAGGGCACCTTTTCTAGCTCTTTCCTCAGACCATGGAGGTGTGCAGAGCAATCCTAAATAGGGCTGCTCAGACACCCAGGGGGCTGCCAAACTCCAATGCTGCTTTGATCCAGTAGAGAGCAAACCATTGCCCTGAGCCGCCTGTGTGTGGGGTTTTGGCTACAGCTTCTAGTGTATCCACACCTGCTGCTTCATCATTCGCCCATCACCACAGGGCTTGACAGGGGGAGTGATGTCTTGATATGTGAATTGGATTATAGTGAGAAAGATGTGTGCAAATCGTCAGTCTCACTCTCTCATCCCAACCTATCTTGATCCAGTGGCATGATATAGTTGAGATGACTGGAGATGGATCAAGCTGCAGTGGATGGCCAACATTGTCCTAATGTGTGTCACTGTGCCCTATTTGTGCTACACAGCACTTGCTGAGTCCGCCTTCTTGCCCGTTGAATCAATCTGGTGATTTCCTTTGTGCAGTCCACTGGATCCAGTCTTTGAATACATAGGTAGACAGGCCCTGACTCACCATGGGTTACAAACTCATCAGCTACACTCACCTGGTTTTGCCGGCCAGTTGAAGCCATTACCTGGGGTGTAGCTGCTGTTGCATGCAAACAGCTACGAGGAGCCACAGGTGAGAACTGTGCATCAGATGAGGACCAAGGTGGATGAACTAAGCCAAAGAGCATGACGGGTTTGCCATTCAGAGGTACTACCTCTCCCTGGCACAGCATACACCCCAGGGAGATGTATATACACACACACTCATGCATACACACACACTAAGTGTGCTGCAGTAAGATTAGAACCCCTATCTATGTAGGTTTACAGGCTACAAAACACAGTATTTATGCACACACCACAGTTCAAGTCTGCTTTACATATGACTGCAGGTGAACTAATCCTAGAGTACCTAACTAAGCCCTGTAATGAACAGCTTGGGAGACCTGCAGAGTCACATTGCTTCTTACTGTCATCTGCAGTCAGTAGCCTCGCAGTCAGATAAGTGTTTAGTAACATAGCTATGAAACAACAGTACATGTATTGAGCATGGATGTCTGTTTGCATTTAGATGGGCAAGTCTGTGGCCATAATCAATTTGCCCTGTTTATAAGTGAGCACACAACATTATACATTACACAACATGTTCAACTGTGGATGTATGTGTGGTGAAATCTAGCAGACGCAGGGGCTGTAGTGATTGTGAGTGTTGTTGCAGATGTAGATACAAACAGATGGCTTCACAATATATCTACATATTCTTATACTGTGTGCTACATTTTCATGCAGTGTTAGGGAGACTTCTGGTCTGGAGTAGTAGGGCACTATAACTCTCCACTGTCCAAATGGTTGCAGCAAGTCCACAGTTTTGACTCATATTGTTGTATTTTTTTCACTAAATTGTAGTTTGCTGTCAAATGTGGCATCATTTAGACATGAAGTGAGACAAGAACACCAGAAATCTGAAGTTCAGACTTCACAATATTCCTCCAAATGCAACATATGTTATTCTATGCACTTCCACATTTTGTAAGTGCATTATCTAAAGACAAGCCCTTTTGTCCAACATTATCTGTGGCTTAGTGCAGCATTCTTTTCTATGAGTTGGCTATGTAGGGTACTACAGACATATGTGTATCTCTCTCTCTCTCTCTCTATATATATATATAGAGAGAGAGAGAGAGAGAGAAATATTTATATATATATATATATATATATATATATATATATATAATTTTTTTTTTAAGAAATTGCAATGGTTTTGCGCTCTGCTTAATTAAGTATACAGGCATACGCATGGGCACTTTTTGCCCTGTTTCCATGTTGCTAAGTAGTGTGCAAATGTAAGGCACATTTTTCAAATCACAGACTAACTATTATATAACCCAAGACTCCATTCCACTCCTAGCTGTCCTCCAGGGCGGGATTTGTTTGTTTCGCAGTCTGACTTCTGTCAGTGTTTCTCCACTGCTGCCCTTTGCACAAACTGGCTAAGACTTATTAAATAGGTTGTAGACATGTGGCACAGCATGCAAATGTGGAATTAATATAAGAAAGATGTTAATAGTATAGCATACACCAAGCCACAATCTGTAAAATACTACTTATTACTAGTTCACATCCAAAGTATCTGCTTACTTCCAGATTAGAACCTTGAACACTGTCAAACAAGCTAACTGCCTTAGCCCTTTCAGCCACAGAAGCAGTTTGATAGAAAGGGGATAATTCATCACAAAATCATCTTCATAAATATGTGCATTGCTATTCCTCGGTTGCCTAACACATACAATGTAAGATCAAATTCTATATTATTGTCTTGAGACTGTGTGGCATAGTAACTGCATCAAATGCTCATATAGCATAGATGAGTTACTATTATGGCAGTTACAAGGGAACACTACTGTTTTGAGTGGTGGGGAACTAACCACATGTTCTGTTAGGATACAAACTATTCTGACTACCATTTAACCTCACTTTCTAACATATCTCTTGAATGATGTAGCAGTAATCTGTTGCAGTAAGACTGCATGAATATTCAGTGCATGAGGCCTACTAATTAGAAATGGAGACATGATAATGGAATGGGTGTCTGTATTCCCATCTGGATGTCATTTCTGTCCAAATAGCCCACTCTAGTTACTTACATAATGTACCAGGTCCATAGCTATAATGACATATCACAATAATCCACTCGAATATTGTGTAGATTACAGATTTACCTTGCAAATGCAGCAGCTGACACAAGTTTAGTTCAGGGGTGACTGTCTGATGGAAGCAGTACACAGCCAAAACATGGATAGCTATAGGATGCGTGATTTTCCTGGCATCAATTTTAATATAAATATGTGAGTAGAAGAAAAATATTACTTCCTAGGTCCCTAGGTTGTCAATGAAAGTGCTATGCATTATGTCTTAGCCAAAGCCAAGGCATACAGAGCATGCCTACATCTCCCTACAGGGACATCAGCAGGGGGTTCTTCCTCCAAGTCCTCCTATGACTGTGGCCATGGTTACCTAGACAATGGTGAGGGGCTATGTATCACTTCCCTTTGCTGATCCTGCTGCAACTGTTTTTGCAAGATCAGATTGTGTAGCAAAGCACATACTGTGAATATATGTGCATGGATTATACTACAAGGCTCCACCTGATATATCTAGGTACCAGAACTGTGACTTCAGAAGCCCAAACAAATGCTCTATGATGTTTCTAGTTTGTGTGCATGCCTCATTATGGCATTCTTCCATGGATGTGTGTGCATTTCTGATGGGTATCATCATCCACTTGTGGTACAGCTGTGATGTGTGCCAGATATAGGAGTTGTGATAACTGCCAGGGTTGCCAGCATTGCCAGCACACACATTCATGATAATCTCCTGTGCATTGCACACAACTTGGTAGTTGCTGGAGTGGAATTTCTTGTGATTAATGTAAATTCTACCCTGGTCACCAGGTGGTGCCTTGATGTGTACATGAGTGAAATCTATGGCACCCAGCACTTCAGGGTAGTGTGCTACATGGTAGAACTGTTACATACTGCTGGCCCTCACCTCAGGGAAAAGGGGAAAAGATATGTGCTCACTGGCATGTGGGAGCACAGCATCCAGGAATTGATGGAGTATCCTGGATGCTGATGCCTGTGACACCCCCATCATATCCCCACTTGGTCTTTGAAAAAGTACCTGTAGCTAGTATCATAAGGGGCTACACATACCTTAGTTTCAACTGGGATGGGTTCCCTTCTGTTAGCTCTGGCTCTAAGTTGTGGGCAGCAGAGCTGACTGAGTTCTTGCAAAAAGCCCTTGCTCACTCTAAAGTGCTCTGCAATTTCCAGCACATGTAGCTCCTGGAAGATTACCCTGGGCCTGAACACTCTTCTCCTTCTCACCCTAGACCTATTGTCCGCAGCAGCAGCATTGGCTTCAGCATCTAGCAAATACAGATGCAGAATAGCTGCAGCAGCCCTTAGCAGTATCTGAGTTAAAATTTTCAAGTCTCTACTCCAACAGTTAAGAAGTATTGATGGAAAATCAGAATATAGGGTGTATGCATACTTTATACAGTTCCAAAGTCGGTTCACCATGTGGGATTGGTTAATTGTGATGCAGTTCACCTGCTTAGGATATAATTGACATGATTCAAAGGCCCTGCTTTAGTGCGCAACTCTGTGCTGTCATACAGCATAACTATGCATAACAGTATATTTGAATACATCCATTTTCCATTTATAACTGTCTAGCCCATGACTTGGTTGCGGGTGGTCTGACTGCATAAACAAGCTAAGTTACAAAACCATTTGTGGCAAGCAGCGTGCTGCACAAACATGCACACTAACCACAAAAAACTTCTAAAACTTGCATGACACCCCCCCCCCGATGTAATCCACATCCACTGGGAATATGAACACCATGTTGAAACCTACATGAAGAGGATATCCATACACAGTTGCTCCCTTTAGTGATTAAACACATCCACGGCATTTACCCCTCATTTGCAAAATATTTGTGCTGACAGCCTAGAAATTACATGGTTCACAGCTGTGTAAGCTGGTTAACAGCACAACAGCATGATTGTGCAGACCTGAGGTAAGGTCTAACAGTACTTTTGTCTAAAGTAAATTATACTCTTCTTTTACATATATATTTTTTTGTACAAAGCAAACTGTTGCACACAGCCAACGGAGCTCGGACTCTGTATCAAGTAAATATATATCAGCAAAAACAAACTCCAAGAACATGAACAGAGTCCTATAGCAGCAAGCGGTTTTTTGTGTTAAACATGTTTGTGCAATGCAATGAATAGCGCAAACATGCAGGAATTTAAAAACAAATTAATATTAATTTGACATAATCCCTGCTGTTTTCAGACATATTCAGTGTATGAATTGAACATTTATGTATGGGATCTTACCTTTTCAGGTGAATTCTGTCCATATTTGGGGACTTTTACATCCCCTTCTTTCTGTGTAGACTCCTGTACGTGGTAAATTTCCATGTAGACTACTAACACGGACATGGAGTCTACACAGATGCATTACAGGTTGTTGAATTGCTCCACATGGTTAATTTGCATAAAATTCAGCTACTTAAGCAAAAATTTGCATTGCACAAAAGATTCCATAATTCTGCATACTTGAGCACGATTGCACTTTGCTACACAGAGTTTATTGAATCTAAAATTGTTCCCACCCATGTGTGCATTGCACCATGATGCATACAGAGAAACAATTTCCTGCAAGCTTTACTTAATTTCCCTTCATGTTTTTTTATTTCTGCCTTAGCTGTCCCTGAAATAATTCTCAAATTTTCCCCAGCCCCCAAATATACCAAGGTTGAAAACTACTGGTGTAACATGTCCCTTGTTCATAATCCCTGGTATCCCTATCATAATCCCTGGTATTCCTATCTATTTTTTTTTCATTTTTCTTATTAACCACAATATCAACATGCTTAGCAACCTTTTTTAAAAATATCATTATATACTTATCAAGAAAGGATTCAAACAATAAATTAACACCCAGAGTAGTAAGTTCTTGTATCAGACTATTGAATTACTTTCATTGTCTTGTATCAAAAGTTCCATAAGTTCCAATCCACATTGATCAAATAAGTTCACTAATTTATAATAAAGTTTATAATGGATGCCAATGGAATGGATGTCAAAACCATTAGGAAACTGGGACAGCAGTTTGTAATATAGGAAGATGATAGGGCAGATGAGGATAAACACCACAGTACATCTGAGGCTGAATGATAATATAGAAAATAACAGTATTTAAAACTACTGCAAAGTTGTAGAATTGTTATGTTTTAGGAGTTCATTATAAAATGTATTTATAAAACTTCATAGAAATTAATTTTGTTTAAATATGCTTCTAGATATTTAGATACTTGATTAATTTTGATAATATATTTGAACACATATATAGTATTAACATTTGTATTGTGATTTTTATTTAATATATTTTACATGACATTTTTTTAAACACTGGGTATAAATGAAGTATGGTTCTAGTATTTGGAAAGTTTAGAATTAGTCATAAATATTCAGTGGACATGTTATGAAGGTTTCATACCACCTACTACTATTAATAATATTTTATGAATATTTATGAGATTATTTGTCTTGTGATCCCTATGCTGTGATTTTTTTTTTAATTGTGTGATTTTTTTTATCATGTGATTTGTTTGGCTGGGTAAAGTTTTATGTATATTTTAATGTAGAGGAAGTTTAAACTCATGATCTGGTGAACTCCATTGATTTAGGATGAAAGCTCTGAGCATGATGTTGTACAATAAAGTTGGATTTTGGAACCATTGCTTCAAATTTTCCTGTCTTCTTTTTATCAAGTACTCTGGAACTATTACAATCTGGTGTGTTTTTGCCTTTGTGAATTTCTTACCAACCTCTCTTCCTAATATTTTCTAACATCTCTTTATTATTGTTCACAGCTTATCCTTTGGTTAATAAAAATATGCCTGACCTGTATATAAAACTTAAGAGACTAAACAAATTTTAACTGCTTGTGTGATGATGTGACTTATTGCAAGCTTTGCCAGGAGATGTAGGGCAATGAATGTGTAACATATGCCAGCATAGCTAGCTGGAGTTTTGTAAAAAAATATATGTCATTTTAATATCACATTGATTTGTAAAGGTGCATGTGTTGAAAATGTATTTGGAAAATTGCTTGTGTTAAAAATGTGCCAACAGTGGGTCCTGCTGGACAGAGAAAGAAATACACCTGTATGTAAATATTTCATAGAAACTATTCAAAACCTCCCACTTAATACACAAGACAGTACTTTTCACTCAACACCTCCACTACCCATAACAAAACATTCCCCAATGCGTTTTCTTTCCAACCAGTCCCAATTACTAAATGAAATCTCTCCTTAACAAACTTACACCCTGCTCTTCCTCAGCAGACCAACTACCCCCTCATTTCCTAAAATAGCTGCACAACCATCACCTATTCTGTCTCTATTCTTATTAACCTTTCCATCTCAGAAGCCCTGTCCCCTGACATTTGTAAATCCTTATATATCCTTGTACCTCTTAACAAAGTCAGCAACTGTACAGATCCCTCTAACTTTAGACCAATTGCTATCCTGTCCCTCCTATCCAAAATCTTGGAAAAGTGCATCCATGTTCAGCTACTCAAACACCATCTCAATAACAGTCTCCTCACTCCTACCCAAAACGGCTTTAAGCTCCACTATAGCACTTCTACTGCATTACTATCATTTACTCAAATAATATATGAAGCATGTGACAATAACCTCCCTGTCTCCAGTCTTTTCCTCAATCTTTCAAAGGGCTTTGGTACTGTCTCTCATTCTAAACTTCTAACTAATCTCTCAGCCCTACATCTCTCTAACTCATAGGTTCATAGGTTCATAGGTAGATACTAGGCTATCTGCCCTAGGGCATTTATAAGCCTAGCCAGAGTGTATTTGGCTTCCGCCTCCCTATTAGATTAGCCTACTGTGCCTCTGTAAAGTAGGTCACAGAAGGTACCCTTTTAAGATTAGTTTACTGTGCCTCTGTCTAGCAGGGACACAGGAGAGATCCCAGGGGTGAATTTGCGATTTCCCATCCACGCGTCCAAATTTTGCTTGAAGAGGGTCAGCGATGGGCTATGTCTAACATGAATTGGGATTCTATTCCAGAGTGAGGGGAGCCTCTGGGAAATGAATCTGTCCCTCCAGCATGTCCTATTTATTTTTGTGCTGAGGTTTAGGTCCATGGAGCGTGTAGCTCTAAGGGACTTGGATTTTTTGAGGTGGAGCATGTCCATTAATTCTGGGTTTGACATGGCTTTGTACGTCAAGCATAGATCGCCTCTGAGTAGGCGGTAAGCAACTGAGTAGAGCTGGAGTTTCTTTAGTCGAGCTGCATAGGACATCTGTAGCCCATGATCCTCTTGGTGAGGTACTTTTGGGGTCTCTCCAGTTGCTGCAGGTGTCGGGTAAGGTACATCCAAAAAGGGGCATTGTATTCAATTATGGGCCTGATGAGTGACGAGTAGAGGGGCACAATGACCTCTCTTGATCTAGATGCGAACCCTTTTGTGATAAGGTGGGCTATATAGAAGGTCTTTCTAACCACTTTGGCAACGTGATTATCAAAGGAGAGATTACTATCTACGTTGGTCCCCAAATCTCTAATTACTTCTTCCGTACTTAATGGATTACCACCTATGTGGTAATTTGTTGGCACCTTGATTTTCCCAAAGGGGATGACTATCCTCCATCAACTGGTTCTCTAGCTATCTCTCTGGCAGGCAGAAATCTGTCTGCTGGCAAACTGTCCTCTCTTGATTCCAAGGATCAATTCTGGGCCCCCTCCTGCTTAATATATTAACTAATAAACTCCACTTTGCTACTAACCTCTCTACACTTCTACAGTACACTGATGACTCCACCCTCATTACCTCTGCCACCGACATCCTTGATGTACTAGCTCTCACTCAACAAACCTTTTCCTCTGTTGAAACCAGGTTCTCTGATAACCAACTCATATTAAATCCAAAAAAAAAAAAAAAACAAACTCCTCCTCTTCGTCCCTAAAACACTTGCCCAACACAAAGCCTCTTGATCTATATCATCTCTCAACAACACCATTATTAAACCTGAACCCCATACTAAACTATTTGGAGTTATCATTGATGATGAATTAAAATTTGATATTCATATTCAACAAAGTATAAAAAAGACCAACCAGAAACTTGGACTTCTCTTTCATAATCAAAAATTTCTGTCACCCTCCTCCAAACCCTCACTCACTCAGGCCCTACTCCTACCCTACCTTCTTTATACTGCAACTGTCTTTACTAATGTTCAAACATCTCATCACTAAACTAGAGCAAACTTATAATACATTTGCCAGATTTGCTGCCAACCTTCCTTACAAATCTCACCACTGTCTTTGCCTTAAATCACTCCAATGGCCAAAATTCACCAAATGGCTAGTTATACCTCAGCTACATATTGCACACTATATCCCATATGAACCCCTCATCCTGTCCCTCCATCTCTAATTTAGTCTTCTTCTATAACCCCCCCTCATCACCTCCATTCTACTAGTAAACACCTCCTTCATTTATACAAACCCAACAAAAACATTGGTAAGACCCTTTTCAAATACTCTGTAGCCCATGTTTGGACCTCACTCCCTCTCAACATAAGAGGCATTCAGCATAAATACCTATTTAAGAAACAGCCTAAACTTTTTCTCCTAAAGACTTGGTCATGCCCTTGTCAAACTCCCGCTTGAAATAGTCTCCTCTCTTCTCATCTTTCTGCTTTTCTCTATCAACTCTTTTTCCTCCTTGTACTTGCTCTAGCAAAATGTATTCATACTGTACTTTTTAGTGTAATATTCTCTAAACATTTTAATTATTTGGCCTATGCTATATACTGTTGTTCTCAAATTTTGGAAATTGTACTTAACTATTTTACCTATGCATTGTACTGCTGTGCACAAATTTTTGACTTGTACTATATCTCATTTACCCTACTTTAATATTTTGTAAATATCATAATTACTTGTATTATTTCTGGAATTTTTCTCTTCGGGTCTCCACTGAAAATGGGCTCCTGGCTCAGTTGGACTAACCTGGTTAACAAATGTCAATAAATAAATAAATAAATGTCAGACTGATATATTGTAACAGAGGATAATGGAACAGAAGAGGTTAATCTCAGTCCAGCTAACTTTGAAAAATAGTATGAAATTAAATTACCTGGTAGGCCATAAAGATTGTATCTTACAGTTCTGATTACAGCTAGAGATGAAATGTCTGTAAAAACAAGAACTAGGACTCCTGCTGTATTGTCTTTAGCAGTGAACTAGTTGCTACCCTGGAAGGGTAGAAGTGTTGAAATGGTTTTATGGCTTCCAGATGCTATAACACATCTTATCAAAGTTCTATCTGTGTGCATGTTAACACACGTGCAAGATTCTGGTTCCGTTTCTAGTAAAGAGGGGTAGTATGGTAACAAGAAGTTGGATATCCAGATGTATGTAATGTCATTCTGTAATCCAGGACTGAAATGGTGTTTTAATACCAGGTGAGACAGAAGTCTCATGGAAACCTGTTTTTGAAACCTTCATAGAAGGATTATAGGTTCATAGATAAGTACTAGGCTATCTGCCTGAGGGCATCTATAAGCCTAGCTAGAATGAGTTGGCTTTCATCACCCCCTTAGATTAGTGCCCTGTGCCTTTGTCCAGCAGAGCCATTAGTTCCCTGTGTCTCTGTCCAGCAGAGCAACTGCAGTGATCCCTGGGGTATCTGTTTCCCATCCACTCATCAAGGTTTCTCTTGAAGAGTGTTAGTGAGGGCCTCTGCCTAATGTAGATTGGAATCATGTTCCAAAGCATGGGGAATCTCTAGGACAGGAACCTATCCCTCCAGCATGTCCTATTTTTATTTCTGTGGTGAGGTTTAGATCCTTAGACATGTGGCAATCGAGGATTTGTTTTTTTTTTTTTTTAGGTTCAGCATGTCCATCAATTCTGGGTTGAACATGACCTTGTATGTCAGGCAGAGATCACCGCTAAGTAAGCGGTATGCAACTGAGTATAGCTTGAGTTTCTTCAGTCAGGCTGCATAGGGCATCTGTTTAAGGCCAGTAATCCTCTTCGTGAGGTACTTCTGTGGTCTTTCCAGCTGTTGCAGGTGTCTTGTAAGATACATCCTGAATGGGGATGATTACTCACTCACTTCATCTTGCCTTGCTTTAGTAAGTACCCATGGATTAGTAAGTCTTTAGATCAGTCAGGAAAATATAGTGAGATTAGTTAAGTACTATTTTTATGTATCTGTGTGAATTTATTCATCTGTGTTATTTGAATATTTGCTGTGATTGAAACTCTGTTGTTTATTGCAAATAGATATTTAGTATTTTCATGTCATTCTATTATTTATTAAATATATTTAAACATTTCATTGTGGCTATTTTTTTAAAGAATGTATTAATCTTTGCAAGTACTTATATTTATTTATTGACACTGTGGCAACTCCTGAAAGCCTTACTGCATTGGTCAAGCACTACCATTTGTATTAATATTAATTTTACCTAGTATAATTGGGTACCCTTGTAACAGCTTTAAAGTACCTGGCTTTGGAATGTCTTGGTGGCCGTATCTGCCTCATAGTCTGGACAGAGGGTAATAACTAGTAAATATGGGTCAGACAATCGCAGGTTGTGTGTGCGCATGTGTGTGTGTGTGTGTGTGTGTGTGTGTGTGTGTGTGTGTGTGTGTGTGTGTGTGTGTGTGTGTGTGTGTGTGAAAATCAAATCTCAAGAATGTATGACTGCCACTTGAAGCAGGGACAGAGACTACTAGTTTCAGAGAGAGTGTAGTGGAGGATGTGGCCTGGGACACATGGCTGAGGACTCAACTCTATAGCTGTGCCAGTGGGAAGTCTTACTGGAAGCCTGGAAAGAGAGAGAGAGAGAGGGAAACCCAGACCCCGGACTGAGTGTGTTCAGTGTGTGCTCTTATGGGAAATTGTGCTTGATGCAGAGAATTACATCTGAAAATACTGTGTGTATCTATCTTTGTTCCAAGTAAATGTCTATCACCAGTGTTAAGAATTTTTTTTCAACTTTTCTAAATTTTTTCTCTGCTGGCATTCAGGTATTGCACTTACTAGCCAGTAACTGAAATTTGTGCAAAAAGATAAATTCATTGGCTATCTTATCAAAGTTTCTATTTTCATACTGGATGAGCTAAAATTAAACTGTTACTCAGTGTGCGTCCATCTCGGAAGTATATTGCTGGTAGCTCTTGATGCTGAGAAAGCATTCAATAGCCTCAAAAGGGGTAGAGACAAGGATTAAGGTGGGAGGGTTCCTCTTTGATGAGGTATGTTTGCTTTATATTTAGAGCAAAGAAAATGATACATTTTACAAATTCAAGAATATAACTGGTATGGTAATCAAGAAAAGTTGGTTTTATTTGTAGATTACATTATTTTATACTTGATAAATCCAGAAGAGGACATGTCAATGTTAGAGAACATTTTGAGAAAATTTCGCATCTTTTGGGGATTTAATTTAAATAAAGATACAACAAATGCTTTAGCAGTAAACTATATACCCATGCATGAATTGGTTTTGCAATAGGCATATTTCTGGGGACATGATAAGATGAAGTAGTTAAGTGTATGGATTAAGGATATGTGATAAGAGACTAAACAAAATAGAGTTTAAAATCTGTGCAGCTAGAAGTTCTTGATTTTGGATGCAGATAGTAAGAAACAAGTAGTGAAATGCTTTTAGTTCCTTTTGCCTTATATGCAAGTCAGCCATACTTTGTATCAAAAGAGATAAGTTGTGAATTAATATTAATAAATAATAGAAGGAATTCATTTGGGAGGGGAAGAGGGCAAGTGTTATGTAGAAGAATTTGATTCGCCCCATAGAACAAGGTGGTTTAGGGTTATCCAAAGTGAAAGTGTGCTATGCAATTAACATGTAGGTAAGTTAGGATGACTAGAAGTATGAGTGTAGAATATAGGCAAAAGGAGATGGGAATTTAATAAGTGAAACTCACAAAATAACATAAGTACTGGGGCAAATAATTTGAGGAGGGTGAATGGTAAAAAATTGGGATCAGGTTAAGCAAACATTTGGACCATACCTTTCAAGTGCACCTCATTGTGAGGAACATTCCTTATTTGGGGTCTCAAAAAGGTTGTGTTCTTCAAAGTTCCACATTGACAGGGTCTGTCACACATTTGTCCACATTATGAGAAGCAGTGCTCCTCATTTTGGGGATGGAAGGTTGAGAGCTATGATTTGGACTGCAGGCTAAGGAATGCCTTCACTAGCAGTGACTGATAAGAGTACAGACAAATGGAAAGGAACATATAAGTATTGAGTGAAATTAGAGTTTTTAACTGTGTGTAGAATATTAGCTACATTTAAAAATGTGATAATTAGTACAGCATATAAAACAGTAAAAAAAAGATAAATGGAAAGGTAGTCTAGAAATGAACAACGCAATCTGTGAAGAATCCAACTATGCAACTATGTCCAGCAGGTTTAGGGTTTTTGCTTACTAGTTAAAAACAAAGCAAATGGTGATGGTCAAACTGAAACAAATACAAGCTTAATATGTATGTAAGTGCTTTCACAGTCATTCACAGACTGCTTCTTCAGACACTGACAACTTATTACATTCTAGTTTGACATAACAAAAATTAAATACCAATTAACCAATCACAGTCATTTAGAAAACTGCCTTGGCAGCAATGTTGCTTCCAATCAACTCCTTGAAATTACTTAAAGTTGCAGTGTATTTTATATATATATATATATATATATATATATATATATATATATATATATATATATATATATATATATATATCATGCATGTTAATATATTAAAAAAAACATGCAAAACACTCAGGATAGCATGTAAAAACATAAATAATTAAAATATGCTTAAAAACAATGGTAAAACTGGTGGTATATTAAACACTGGTTATCTATGTAAGCTTTTAGATTTTAAAATAGGCTTTACTAGTACTTTAGAACAAAAAGCAGGAGCCAGCAGAACATGACCCAATAAAACACTTTTATTGGTACAATAACATGTAAAAATTAAAGCAGAGAGTATTGCACAAACCAGTTTCGGCTGGAAAACTAGACACAGCCTTCCTCAGTGTGAAACAAGCAACTGCAAAGCTGAAATTAAATACACTGCAAACAAACATGATTGGATAAATCTAGAGCTTGTCATTTAAACCTGGTGGGAATAAACCACCTAACTTAATAATCCATTTTTTCTCTTTAGAGTTTAATAATGAATGCCAACCTGTTTTATTCACTTTTTGCCATGAATAATATCAATAATAGTGAAGTGAAAACTAGCTGTGGAATGTGTTTGCTGATGTTTGTATAGGGCATTGTGAATTCTGCCTTTTTTGATATTGCTTATGTGCTCTGAGATCCTTAATCTTAATGGTCTGGAAGTTTGACCAATGTAAAATGTGCCACATGTACATGTGGCTAAATATACTATCCAATCGGAGCTACAATTAGCAAAAAATTTTATATCATATACAGTGGCAGAATTTCTGCTAGTAAATTCTTTTGTTTTGGAAATTTTATTGCAATGAGTACAATGTCCGCAAGGATAACAACCAACAGGTATGCTGCCAGTAATAGTGGTTTGTATTGGTTCTGGGTGACTGTTATCATGCGCATGTTTATAATGGTTAAATTGACTGCCCAAATTTCTGCCTTTCCTAAAAGAAAAAAGGCACCGTTCAGGAACAATATTAGCCAATTCGTTGTCATACAATAATAAATTCCAATGTCTGTTGACACTCTGGATAAGGCTATCCGAATTCCTGCCATAAGTAGTGGTAAATCTGATGGGTTGATGAGTCGGTTTTTCCACATTCTTATATGCCAATAAGTCATCCCTATTCATATGGTTAACTTGGTTAATAGCATCAAAAACATGTCCCATTTTGTATCCCCTGGACCTAAAACGCCTAGTTAGATCCCTGCTTTCTGCTTGAAAGGAGGACTCATCAGAACAGATACGTTTTGACCTAATGAATTGAGATTTTGGAATATTCTTGGCAATATGTGGGGGATGAAAACTGGATGCATGTAGAATGGTGTTATATGCTGGATGTTTCCTATGCACAAGGGTTCCCAAAGTATGATCTGATAACCTATTAACAGATACATCAAGAAAAGTAATATGATGATGATCATAATGTAAAGTAAACTCCAAACCCCATTTATTGTTGTTGAGATATGTTAAGAATTCAAACAAACCAGCAAGGTCCCCCTTCCATACAGCCCAGCAATCATCAAGGTAACGTCTCCAAATATCAAGTTGTTTCAAATAGATGTTATTATTGCTGTTGTATATAAGATCATTCTCAACATAGGCCATAAAAAGGTCCGCATAAATGGGTGCAAAAGAAGAACCCATGGCTGTACCTTTGGTCTGCCAATAACATATATCCTGATAGAAGAAGACGTTGTTAGTTAATACATATGATGCCATATCCAACAGAAATTCATTAAAGTCTGAGGAATACAAACCAGAGCTATTGAGCCAAAAGGCCAAAGCCTCCAAACCACCAGAATGGGGAATGTTCGTATACAGTGCGCTTACATCAAAGGTGCACATGCGCCAATCCGGCTCAAGTTGTGTTTCTGAAATGATTTGTAAAAAATTAGTGGTATCACGTAATCTTGAGCGGATGGAAGAGAGTAGAGGCTTCAATTTGCTGGTTAAAAAAAGGGATAAAGGCTCTGTAATATATCCCCTACCTGAAACAATGGGTCTACCCGGTGGATGTCTGGGGTCCTTGTGGACCTTTGGCAAAAAATAAATATATTGATTCATGGAATCCCGAACCAAAAGTTGATGCATGGTGTCATTATCAATTATGGAAGCATCCTTGGCATGGGACAAAAATTCTTCAATTTCCTTTTGAAATTTAGATGTAGGATTGATGACCATCCTTACATAATATTTTTCATCAGATAGTTGTCTCATGGCTTCCTGGTTATAATATTGCCAATCAAGGACCACAACTGCACCACCTTTATCCGGTGAAATAATAACAATATCATGATTTTTTTGTAAATTAATAATAGACCTTTGTTCAGATGCAGAAATATTATTATTTTTAATGCTGAATACTGACCTGGCATAATGTAAATCTTTGAGAATATTATTCTGAAACTGTAGGACAACAGGATGCATGGGTGGAGTAAATTGTGATTTGCGATAAATGAATTTATTTGAAAACCCAAAATCATTATTAGTGTGTCCAAAAAACATTTTCAAATTCAACAATCTACAAAAGGAAACAACATCCTGTGCAAAGGAATCTTCGGCAACAAAGAAACCGGGAACAAATGTTAACCCTTTATTCAAAATAGCTAATTCTGATTGTGACAAGACATGGCTGGAAAGGTTTAAAACATTGTTGTTAGAAGGAGAATCTAATCCTTCATCGCTAGTTGTAGTAGTAGTAGTTGCGGACATTGCACTCATTGCAATAAAGTTTCCAAAACAAAAGAATTTACTAGCAGAAATTCTGCCACTGTATATGATATAAAATTTTTGCTAATTGTAGCTCCGATTGGATAGTATATTTAGCCACATGTACATGTGGCACATTTTACATTGGTCAAACTTCCAGACCATTAAGATTAAGGATCTCGGAGCACATAAGCAATATCAAAAAAGGCAGAATTCACAATGCCCTATACAAACATCAGCAAACACATTCCACAGCTAGTTTTCACTTCACTATTATTGATATTATTCATGGCAAAAAAGTGAATAAAACAGGTTGACATTCATTATTAAACTCTAAAGAGAAAAAATGGATTATTAAGTTAGGTGGTTTATTCCCACCAGGTTTAAATGACAAGCTCTAGATTTATCCAATCATGTTTGTTTGCAGTGTATTTAATTTCAGCTTTGCAGTTGCTTGTTTCACACTGAGGAAGGCTGTGTCTAGTTTACCAGCCGAAACCGGTTTGTGCAATACTCTCTGCTTTAATTTTTACATGTTATTGTACCAATAAAAGTGTTTTATTGGGTCATGTTCTGCTGGCTCCTGCTTTTTGTTCTGTTGGATTCCCTATTGAGCCGTGCAGTTGCTTCCATGCATGTTTTTTTATTGATACATTGAACTATTTATAACATGCTGGAAGCCTGACCCTACAAGGGCTTTGTTTTTCTAGCCCTTATATTTGTTTTTCATTGATACCATATTTGGATTATCTACCGCTTCTTTATCCATTTATCTCTTATGCCGATGATTATTTACTTGCTCGAGTGTGTTCTAAAAAAGTCTTTTTGACTAATTTGTTATTTGGATCTGTTTTGGACTAAAACAAATACTTTGCTGTTTTGGATTCATTTAAGTGCTATTTGGTCGCTATCTACTGTTTGTGAACAGTGGCCAATTCTGCAACTTATATTTTCAAGAAGTTTGCTTATTGTGGTCAACTATCGGCTGTTTACTGCCTTTCGCACTAAGGAAGTGCCACTTTGACGGTTACTGCTTTTTCGTATTCAGGAAGTGCCGGGTTGTTGGTTACGCTTCCTTTTCATTTGGGTGTTGGTGTGGCCTTGGTGCGGTTTGTCGATTCACTTCAGGATTGCTGCTTCAACATCGCTAACTTTTCATGTGGGGACTGTTTTCCTTACTACTGGGTTCGATTTACATCAAGCAGATGTTTTTTTCCCTATTAATGTGGATTACAATATGTTTGGATATATGACATTGAGTGCCTCATCTTGTACGGACTTTGTATGTACGGCCTTTGTATTTACATCGGGTTGGCCGTTGATATTTTCTGGATCATCTAACAGTGGCGATCGGCTGGAAACCATTCAGTGCTACCTTGATGCTGAGTATATTGGTTTACTTATATTTCTCATAGCAAGCATTTAGACGCTTCAAATATATGCCTTGATTCTTTGACTGCTATACCCTTATTTTGGTGGAACTATTCATTTATATATTTTTCATTGGACTTACAACTCTTTGTGTTTCTCAATGAATGGGGGCGACATCTGAGTTCCATGCAGTCATTGTTTCATGACTTTTATTAACCAGTTATTAGATGTTCAGAATATTGGCTGTGCTATATTTGTTAAGATTATATTATTGTTTTCATTCCAGCACATGGTACTATATGTTGGTTCTTTGTCGTTTTACATGATGGACAAATTGAACTAGGACACTGAACATTCTACTTATTATTTAAACTTTATATAACCGATACTAGGTTTTGGTTAAGCCTGTTCCTTTTGGTATCAGTCTTTAACAAACATATAGCTGTATGTCTGATCCTTCCTTTTTGCCATTTGCAGATATACTACAGTCATGGACTTTTTATGATTATTCAGATTTTCCTACTATTTTCAATAACATTTGAATTATTGATATATTTTGTTCAGAATATTCTGATATTCATAATAAGCATTGTATTGTACTGATAGGGATTCAGATCTATTAGATTTTACTATTTCTGTAGAATAGTTTATCAGTTTTTTGCTTTCATATCAGCCCTATTTCTCTTACAACTTAACTGGATTATACCAGTACAATTGTCATAAGTAGGGTTTTGTTTCATTTAACACTCTGAGGCTATTACCATATCAATGTTATTTTTATCACATTGGGCTTAGCCCCCACATTGGGACCACTGTTGATATATTTTCTCTTGGCTAATATTGCTTATTAGATTATACTTTATTTGTACATTAGCCAGTCAGTCTATCAGTTTTATATCAGCCCTATTTTTTCTGCCCCATCTTAGCACAATTGACCAAGAAATGGGTCTGTCTCATTAACAATTGAGGCTATTGCCATATTTATGGTATCTTTTGGGTCTAGCAACCACACTATTTCCATAGTGTCATACATTTTATATGTTAACACTGCTTATGTATGTAGTCATTGTATATTTCAAATGTTTTTTTCATCACACTGACACCATCCAGTGTTCTACTTGTATGATTCTCGGTCTTTTTCTTATTGAGGGACCCCTTGGTTGTTTGCTCCCCTGGTCATATGGTCAACCCCTGTGATTCTATTTACATTTTGATCCACATCATTCTGTGGATATTAGGTTGGGTTTCTGGATATTTCAGGGATTTTATCTACCTTAGTTGTTCTGATTGATCATATTTGTCGATCCTCCATATTGCATAATTGGTATCAGTTCAATTTATGAGACGTGGTCCATTTATTCTGGGTCCATTATTGTCTCTCTTGTGACGTAGCCTCTGAGCTATTATTGTCTATCTTTATCCTGCCCCATTCTACTCAGTTCTATGGATCTCCTCAGTCTAGTTTCAGGTATATCCTCTGATAGAGAAGACCTTAGGGTCTTCGGACTGGGATCAATTACCAATGATCAAAATTTGGATGTCCCTATGGGTTCTGAAACCACTTGTAATTTGGCATTTGATAAATTACATAAACATCTCAGATCATTAAGATCTATTATTTGGCATGCGAGATTATTCAAAGCATACATTGCCAAAGACATCACCCCTCGAGGGTTAAGAGTTAGGATTCAACCCCTAGTGGCAGAAATTGATGAAGACCTATCACAGGAATGGGTTGGCATTCAACATCAGGCCAGCATGTCTTTTGTTAAGGCCCTGAATAAATTTTATGAGCGTGTGATCGACAAGGAAGTCAATATCGTTTTAGGTTTGGTTAATGACCTCAAACCTTTTGAGAATGAAAGCTTTTTTTCTAAACAACTTAATAAGGTAGTTTCTGATATGAACAATCTGGAAACCCAACTTAAGTCTAAGAAAATTCAAAAGTTCAATAGGGACTTGGCCGATTATCAGGGTAGCAATCCATTTAGTTCTACAAAACATGTTAAATTTAATATACAGCACAGTCGGCCCTCTAAGAGAAAAAGACCGAAATCCATATTGAAGAATTATATTTCTGACACTGGCTCCTCTATGGATGAGCCATCATCTGGTCTTGAGTGTGAAGTACAGACCGCATCAGGGTCACCCCTACCCAAAAGGGCCTCATCAGGGGTCCCTTTAGGAATAAATACAAAAGAGGTGGCCGAAAGCACAAAGGTCACAAGCGGTATACAAGGATTACTACAACTAGCGATGAAGGATTAGATTCTCCTTCTAACAACAATGTTTTAAACCTTTCCAGCCATGTCTTGTCACAATCAGAATTAGCTATTTTGAATAAAGGGTTAACATTTGTTCCCGGTTTCTTTGTTGCCGAAGATTCCTTTGCACAGGATGTTGTTTCCTTTTGTAGATTGTTGAATTTGAAAATGTTTTTTGGACACACTAATAATGATTTTGGGTTTTCAGATAAATTCATTTATCGCAAATCACAATTTACTCCACCCATGCATCCTGTTGTCCTACAGTCTCAGAATGATATTCTCAAAGATTTACATTATGCCAGGTCAGTATTCAGCATTAAAAATAATATTTCTGCATCTGAACAAAGGTCTATTATTGATTTACAAAAAAATCATGATATTGTTATTATTTCAGCGGATAAAGGTAGTGCAGTTGTGGTCCTTGATTGGCAATATTATAACCAGGAAGCCATGAGACAACTATCTGATGAAAAATATTATGTAAGGATGGTCATCAATCCTACATCTAAATTTCAAAAGGAAATTGAAGAATTTTTGTCCCATGCCAAGGATGCTTCCATAATTGATAATGACACCATGCATCAACTTTTGGTTCGGGATTCCATGAATCAATATATTTATTTTTTGCCAAAGGTCCACAAGGACCCCAGACATCCACCGGGTAGACCCATTGTTTCAGGTAGGGGATATATTACAGAGCCTTTATCCCTTTTTTTAACCAGCAAATTGAAGCCTCTACTCTCTTCCATCCGCTCAAGATTACGTGATACCACTAATTTTTTACAAATCATTTCAGAAACACAACTTGAGCCGGATTGGCGCATGTGTACCTTTGATGTAAGCGCACTGTATATGAACATTCCCCATTCTGGTGGTTTGGAGGCTTTGGCCTTTTGGCTCAATAGCTCTGGTTTGTATTCCTCATACTTTAATGAATTTCTGTTGGATATGACATCATATGTATTAACTAACAACGTCTTCTTCTATCAGAATATGTGTTATTGGCAGACCAAAGGTACAGCCATGGGTTCTTCATTTGCACCAATTTATGCGGACCTTTTTATGGCCTATGTTGAGAATGATCTTATATACAACAGCAATAATAACATCTATTTGAAACAACTTGATATTTGGAGACGTTACCTTGATGATTGCTGGGCTGTATGGAAGGGGGACCTTGCTGGTTTGTTTGAATTCTTAACATATCTCAACAACAATAAATGGGGTTTGGAGTTTACTTTACATTATGATCATCATCATATTACTTTTCTTGATGTATCTGTTAATAGGTTATCAGATCATACTTTGGGAACCCTTGTGCATAGGAAACATCCAGAATATAACACCATTCTACATGCATCCAGTTTTCATCCCCCACATATTGCCAAGAATATTCCAAAGTCTCAATTCATTAGGTCAAAATGTATCTGTTCTGATGAGTCCTCCTTTCAAGCAGAAAGCAGGGATCTAACTAGGCGTTTTAGGTCCAGGGGATACAAAATGGGGCATGTTTTTGATGCTATTAACCAAGTTAACCATATGAATAGGGATGACTTATTGGCATATAAGAATGTGGAAAAACCGACTCATCAACCCATCAGATTTACCACTACTTATGGCAGGAATTCGGATAGCCTTATCCAGAGTGTCAACAGACATTGGAATTTATTATTGTATGACAACGAATTGGCTAATATTGTTCCTGAACGGTGCCTTTTTTCTTTTAGGAAAGGCAGAAATTTGGGCAGTCAATTTAACCATTATAAACATGCGCATGATAACAGTCACCCAGAACCAATACAAACCACTATTACTGGCAGCATACCTGTTGGTTGTTATCCTTGCGGACATTGCACTCATTGCAATAAAGTTTCCAAAACAAAAGAATTTACTAGCAGAAATTCTGCCACTGTATATGATATAAAATTTTTTGCTAATTGTAGCTCCGATTGGATAGTATATTTAGCCACATGTACATGTGGCGCATTTTACATTGGTCAAACTTCCAGACCATTAAGATTAAGGATCTCGGAGCACATAAGCAATATCAAAAAAGGCAGAATTCACAATGCCCTATGCAAACATCAGCAAACACATTCCACAGCTAGTTTTCACTTCACTATTATTGATATTATTCATGGCAAAAAAGTGAATAAAACAGGCTGGCATTCATTATTAAACTCTAAAGAGAAAAAAATGGATTATTAAGTTAGGTGGTTTATTCCCACCAGGTTTAAATGACAAGCTCTAGATTTATCCAATCATGTTTGTTTGCAGTGTATTTAATTTCAGCTTTGCAGTTGCTTGTTTCACACTGAGGAAGGCTGTGTCTAGTTTACCAGCCGAAACCGGTTTGTGCAATACTCTCTGCTTTAATTTTTACATGTTATTGTACCAATAAAAGTGTTTTATTGGGTCATGTTCTGCTGGCTCCTGCTTTTTGTTCTGTTGGATTCCCTATTGAGCCGTGCAGTTGCTTCCGTGCATGTTTTTTTATTGATACATTTTACTAGTACTTTATCATTCAAAACTTTCCCATGTCTACCCTTAGTCTAACAATCTACATAGTTTCTATAATTTCTGCTAGATTTTCAATGTCACCTCCCCATTTATTCAGCTTATCTACTTCCATGATCATAAATTTAATTCATGTGTCTCATCACATCGTGTCACATGTTTTGCAAGGGCATTCATTACTCTGTTTTAATATTGTACATATGTTCTCTTATTCTATCCTTGAAACTCTTATTCATTTTCCTTACATTTGGTACAATATGCTAGATAAATCACATTGAATGTATTACAATCTGCTCTAACTTTAAAAATGTACTTTCCCCCTTTATCAGAATGTTGAAACATCCCTGAAGTATCTATAAATGTACAAAAATTACATTTTAAGCAAGGAAAGGTCCCTATGTCATCTAATTACATTATTTCATGCTCTGTATTGCTAGGGTAACATAACATTCTGTTGAGGGATTTCTTATTTTTGAACAAGAAACTTGGTCTCTCCCCACTAATTGTGCTAAGATGGGCCAATATCTTTTCATTATACTGGTTACGTTGTTCACATTGCTTAAATAAGAAACAGGCACAAAAACAATGCCTCCTTCCTTATTTTCTGGTTCATCCTGCCTATTCAGCAAGTATCCTGGGCCAGAAAAATATGGTTTACTTATGGTAGATCTAAGATCCGGGATTTTACCAAGAATTCTCTTGGTGTGCTTCTTATTATATCCTCTTTCCATGAACCTCCCTTTAAGGCCATCCAATTCACTTAAAAAAGTATCATTATCAGTGATTTTAGTACAATAAGTATGTTAACAGATGAAAAAGTTTACTAAGTTACTCAGATGTTTTAAGGATAATTGTTAGGGTGCACAACATGTTATTGGACTGCCTACTATGTCATGTTATTTATCTAGAGCTATACAAATACTTTTTCATAGATGCACCTAAAATACCTATTATACAAGGGTTACCGAAGATCCATAAAGATCCTTCAGTTCCTCCATTCAGTCCTATAGTTTCAGGCTGAAATTGATGTATGGAATCTATTTCAATTTTTGTTGAGAAGCATTTAATACCTGTTTAAAATCAAAATCTGAATATATTAAGAGACTCTAAGTAGTTTCTAGGTGATTTATTCAAGTTCATTTCTAGATGGGACGCACATGACAATGATTATTTACTGGTCATTATTATTGTCATGACAGTTTTCTAAATGAATGTGATTGGTCATTTGGTATTTGATTTTTATTATATAAACTTAGAATGTAATTAGTTGTCAATGTCTGTTAATGAATGTGAAAGCGCTTACATACATATTATTAAAGTTTGCATTTGTTTCAGTTTGAACAGCATCTTCTGCATTGTTTAAGCTTTCTCTTTTATGTGTTTTTTTTAAATAGTGCTGCTTTCTTGAGTGGAACCATTCATCCTTTCTGCTTTTGTTCTTGTGGTGATATCCTTAAATTAGTAAATTCCTCATTTTCTTTGCATAAGTAATTGTTCACCCCAAATAATCATATGATTTTTTCCTCTGATGGATAAAAAATACTGGTGGTATGGTGAGGGAAGAAAAAGATAATTGGAAACATGCTTTCTGGGAATGCAATGATTCGACAGAATTTAAAACCCCTTACATTGTACTGTGGCAAAAATTTTGGAGGAATCAAATGGCTGAATTTAAGGAAATAATATTTTTTAATGGGGTATAGTATTGGAATAAGTTTAATGCTATTGGTTTCCAAAAAAAAAAAAAAACTAAAAAACGGACAGCACAATCTAAATCAACAGTAACAGAAGTATTTAGTATTGTAAAGGAGATAAAAAAAACTGATGGTGGGATCTATAGGGAAAAGGGAAGGAGCAAATTTCATTAAAATAAATGGAGTTTGTAGGAACAATACATGCAGAATAATGTTATGGAGGAGGAGTGAGGTTTACAGGAAAGCAGAAATTGAGTTGTATATATAATGATGAAGTGAAAGAAAAGTGTTAAAAAGGAAAATATATATGTATACTGCATGACAATAAATTGTTACTGCAGTTTGTTTCTTTTTCTGTTAATGTATGTGATGTCATGAATGATCTTCAAGCTCATGAGATGCTCTACTTTTTTGTATTCCTTCATGTTATAACTGACTGACCATAATGGTCAACTCATTTTTACCAATAAATTAAGGCAGATCTTTTGGTGGTGGTTATTTGAGCAGCAGTAGTCAGTCCCCCTTGAAGTGCATGACCAGTTGCATTACAGTGATTTCAACCTTCATACAGGTCATCTCTCCCTGGAATTCAAAATAATCCCTGACTGTGGCTCTGGATATATCCCCCCTAAAATATATGATCTTTATTTTGAAAAACAAAAGTGATGACTTGCAGTCAATAATAATGCCAGCCATTAAAGTAACAGTCTTGTTGTACTTCACAAAATGCATGTTAATTAAAGTCCTCTTATTCTTTAAAATTTTAAATCAGTGTTGCTGATCATTTAATTTCTCTGATAACAGAACTGAAAGTATGGCTTTATTTTCTGACAGGTTAGGTGTACAGCTTTGGCATGTAGTTGTAGAATCCTTGTACAGCACATTTTGTTACGCCTGCTGGGAACTTGTCATTCTCTTCCTCTCAGTAAAAAAGGTCCTTTGTGCTATAATGGTTGTTTAGATTCATGCTTCCATTTTAATACTGCTATTTAAATTTTAAAAGCCACTGCTTAGATTCGCACATCTGCTTTGATAATACTATTTAAATGTTAAAGACCAGTGTTAGTGTTTTCTTCATTTATACAGTTTTAAGTACACTGCTATGATATTTTGCTTCATTTTGTGACAGGTAACACGTGTGGCAGCTGTTATGGATTTTTTTTCATTCTTTTCCTGTCAGTAAAAAGCTTGTCAATGTCTGACTTGTTGTGTAGTTCTACCCATTTCTTTTAAAACTACTATGAAAATACTTACAACTGTGAAGCTAAAGTATGTGCTATCGTTTTTGCATGACATAGTGATGGAGTTGTTCAGCAATGTAATCTTTATGTATGTTACTTTCATGAAGCCTGGTTTTATTATTAAAGATTTTAAGCCATCAGATATTAGCAATAAGCTTAACTACCATACCATTTTTGAAATTCTGTCTCAGTATGTTCTATAGAATACCTTGAGCAATTATTTTTTTCAGTGTTGATCAATTTATTTTTTAATGCATTTTCACTGTAAAAGCTGCATCTTTTCTGAACTATTGATGCCATAAAATGCTTTTCTATTTTTTTTCTTTTTTTTTTTTTTTTTTTTACTAGTTTCAGGTTGACCTTTAATTACATATACAGAAATGTTTGTTCATAGTCTGAGTGTACCTGCTTCAGCCAGGCCTTTTTTTCCCATTGAACATTACTTTATATATTTAGACTAGGTGTGGTCTGCTTTGAAGAACTGGTCATCTCTCAAGTGTTGTTAATACAAAGTAACATTTTTACTGTATGACTGCATATTTAAATATTCTTAAAGTCCTTATTGTCAGTACTAATTAAATTAGTACTAAATAAATGCTTTATTTTTGATTATATTAGTTTTGTTTTATGCATTGATATTTTAATAAATCTTGCTTTTGTAAATTATAGTCTTTATATATTAATTGCATTTATGTTTAGAAAGAGACACTTTATTTTCATTCTCTGCCATTTTATGTTTTCCAGGTTATGGAAAGTCTTTATGATTAAGTGACCTTTTAAAATATAAATTCTATATGGGATATCCCTTTCACCCATCCTCAAATAGTTATGCACAAATTGTCATAGATTGGATAATTTATATACCATACTGAAAGAGAAACGTGTTTTAATTAATTATCAGTTAACACTGGTGTAGAATAGTGTGTGTTGTACCTTTAATAATCATTTCCAAGGACAACACTTGCATGTAAATAGCAAGCATGTGCTAGCTTCAGTGCCATTTTGAGAGAGCAGCCAAAGTATGAACATGTATGAATGTGATAGTAGGTTTGTTTATAAATTTATCTAACTTAAAGTTACTAAGCCACAATCCTGATGTGTTTGTACATAATAACACTGCTTGAACAGAACCCACAACTGTTCTTCTGTTTTATCCTGACCAGACAAGTGGCATGGTGTCAGAAGTGGGATTCCAGAGACTGCTTTTCAGAGCTGCAAGGTGCAGACTTAATAGTGAAGGTAAACTAAGTGAACTGAGAGCAAAAATAAAAAGGGCCAGAAATGAACTAAAGGTAATGAAAATTTGCAGGAAAGATTTATTTTATTACAAAGATAAAATGGAGCATTACAAGGGCACAGAACACATTATTAAGCAAATGAATAGCACAGAAACATGTATTAAGCAAACAAAAAGCACAAAAAACTTATTAATTAAACAAAAAGTTTGAAGTTAAGATATGTGATAAAATGATTATCAGAAAAACACAATGGGTTCAGAATTGCAAAACGAGCATGCTTAGAGTAAAACAAGCACAAGAAAAGTATAATGGGCATGAAAATAGATTAAATGGACAAAAGCATATAATAAAGGTCAGAAAGGCCATATTAAGCATACATAAAGCAAGGTGACTGCATTTATTTTTACAAATTACTGTGTTTTGGCATAAACTACTATTTTGCATTGACTGAAGCTATTCAGGGCATAGCTAGAGTTCTTTGAAGTATCTCCAATTGTGTAAAAGTGCTTACAGTGTATGTTTATTACTGTGAATTTATTCTGAAAAGTTTATTGTGTATAAAGTGCAATTGTTTTGTGAAATACAGTAGAAATACAGCCATTTTGAAAAGTTTCTTGTGCTGGGTGTGTCTATTTGAAAAGTGCTGCCATTACAGAGTGTTTCTTGCACTGTACAGAGTTATTTAGCAAAGTGCAACCATTCTGGAAGAGTTTTAGTATGCTGTGTACCATTTATTCGCAAAGTGCAGTTACTTTGAAGTGTTTCTTACTCTGAGCTTCTTCTGCTCAGTTTATTCACACAGTGCAGTTATTTTTAAATGTTTCTTATACTGATAAGAGTATTCTTGTGCTTAGGAGACTTATTTTGCAAAGTTCAGTTATTCAGAGGCTTATTGTGCTACTGGGCATAGTTGCAAGTACTGGCATAAATTTTTGGCATATGTATATATGTGTGTGTGTGTGTGTGTGTGTGTGTGTGTGTGTGTGTGTGTGTGTGTGTGTGTGTGTGTGTGTGTGTGTGTGTGTGTGTGTTCATACATACTTGTAAAGCCTTCACTGGTATGTGTTAATATGGCAGAGGCATTTCGCAGAACAAGTCCACTTGTATTTGATCAGAGTATTGCAGAGAATTTGAGAATATTTGAGCAAGAATATGCTATATTCATACAAGCAGCTTATTTTTTTATTTATTTTTATTTATTTTACAGTTTATTTACCAGGATAGTCCAATGGGCTGAAGGAGCCTTTATTCAGTATAGTCCTGGGGAGAAATGCTCCAGCAAAGTTAAACAAGTGATAAAGTAATTAGACAAACACACCAACAAAATGTTACAAAGTATATACAATTTGTATTATACAATGAAATAAGATATGTACTATACAAGTGAATTTCTCAAGTTAGATTACAAAAGAAACAAGAACCAGAGAAGAGGGAAATTAATGACTAATAGGTAGAGTAAAGATATAGGTATAGAAGGAAGAAGTAAGGAGCATAGACGTAGGTGGAAAATTAGTTAGGAAACTAGACAGTGGGGATCAGAGTTGTGAAAATTGAAAGAGAGGTAGGTAGGGTGTGGAGAATTAGAGGAGAGGGATCAGAGTTAATAGAAATTAGAGAAGAGAGATAGGTAGGATATGGTTAAGTAGAAGACAGGATGTCTGGGAGCAGGAGGATTCCCAGAGGGATGAAAGGTGGGAACAGAGCAAGATTTTGAAGGTGGAATGGTTGTTGGTGGTACGAATTTGTGGAGAAAGGGAATTCCAGAGTCAGGATAGAGAGAAGACAAAATTAATTTGCCTGGAGTTTGGGGAGGTTTGTGTACTTCAAACAGCTTTTGATTGTTTGACCTGAGTAGTCTATCAGGTTGATGCAACTGGAGGGAAGAGTCAAGGTAAGGGCAGATAAATGGTTTAAAGATGAGTTTATGTGCATAAGAAAGTTGAATAAAGGAGAGAGGATGTGGTAATTCAAGCCAATTTAGTTTGTAAAGGGCATTACAGTGGTGAATGGAAGATATGGCACCAGTGGCAAACTTTTAGATTTTGTTATAGCAAGAAGCTTATTTAGTCTTTAGACAGGATTGGAGATTAGTAAGGAGGGGGCACCATACAAGAGGGAGGGTATGAGGTAGGTAGTAGAAAGGACATGTTTGGCTGAGGGAGTAACAAACCAGTTGTGATGGTAGAGTAAGCCTAGTTTTGCTGGGTTTTCTTTATATTTGTTTGGAGATGAATGTCAGATTTAAGCTGCTCATCGATAGTGACACCTAGTAGCTTTGTATGAAATATGATTTCTAACAGGGTCCTGTTTTTGCTCGTTATGGAAAAAGAGTTCTTGTCAATTTTAGTATACTTTGAGAGGGTTAATATCATAATTTTGGATTTGGAAGCATTTAGTGCTAGATGATTTTTTAACATCCAGTTCTCGGTTGATATGAAGGCTTCTTGGGTTAGTATGTGTAGTATGGGGTGGGTTTCAGCAGAACAGATTATCGTAGAGTCATCTGCATATTAGATGAGCTTGGCATTAGGAATACACTGGTGGAAGTAATTTATAAATATATTAAATAGTAGAGGGCCTAATATGGACCCCTGTGGTACTCCTGTGAGGGTATTAAGGAAAGGGGAAGTACAGTTTTTCCACTTGACCAATTGCTGCCTATTGGAGAGGTAATTAGAGAACCAGTTGATAGAGGAGGTGGATATGTTAAGATGAGAGAGTTTAGATAAGAGGAGGTGGTGTGAAATTGTATTGAAGGCCTTGGATAAATTGAGTAGAAGGGTAGATACAATACTGCTGGAGTCACATGCAGAATTGACAGTTTCGAGGAAGGAAAGTAGAGCAGTTGTGGTACTGTGTCCAGGCCTGAAACCGTGTTGTGTGGGGGTAAGCAGATCTTTATCAAATAGGTAGGGTAGTAGTTGTAGAGGAATGCATTTTTCTAAGATTTTTGAGATAGGGGAGAGAATGGCATTTGGACAGAAGTTAGAGATTTCAGTATTGTTTCCCCCTTTATGAAGGGGGGGATGATAAAGGCTTTCTTCCAGAGTATTAGTACATAGGATTCTTGGATTGACCAGTTTATTAAGATGGAGATGGGAAAGGCTATGATGGCAGTTAGCTTAAGGAAGTTAGATGGAAGGTCATCAAGGGCATTTGAACATGGCTTCAAATTATGTAAGAGTTTTTTATGGTTGAAATAGGAACAGGTTGGAGAGTGAAAGGATGGAATTGAGAAGTTTTGTTGCTTGAGGAGGGTTAATTAGGGGAGATAGGAGATTGTGGGCAAGGTATATTATTTGTAAAAGACGTAGTGAGTTTAGCCATAGAGTCGATGAAAAAGGAATTCAATTGGGTAACTAAGGAGAGGTCAGAGATGTGAGGGTCAGGGCATGGGTAGGGATGTTATTCCATAACTTTTTAAGGTTAGTTTTGTGGTTGTTTTGTAGTAAAGAGCAATAGGATTTTTGGTCACAGGCTATACGTTGTTTGACTTTGTTTCGAAGTTGCTTATAGTCATTGAGAAATAAAATTTGTGTTTCTGGTAGTTTTTCCATGCTTTGTCCTGCAGGTGCATGAAGGTTATAGTCTCATTGGTTAACCAGGGGGTTCTATTGTATTTAATTATTTTAGTTCTAATGGCAGCAAAGCTATTTAACAGGTTGATGAAAGTAGTATTGAAGTAAATTACTGTGTCATCCAAGGGGAGTGATTGTAGAGGAGTCCAGTTAGTATGTTTCAGTGAGTCAGAGAAATATTGATGGTTGAAGTTTTTAAGAGAGTGAGTTGAAATGTAATTATGAGATAGGTATAAAGAGGTAGGTGAGCGATGAGCGAAGGCAGGGAGGTGATCACTGAGAGTCAGGTAGGCTACCCTTATAAGAGATAGTATGTGGGTGAGGGATTTAGTATCCAATCCAGGGTGATTCCAGAGGAGCTGTCTTTAGAGGCTCTAGTAGGTGAGTTGATTAGCTGGGTAAAGGTATAAGGTTTAGATTGTGTGAGGTAGTGGGGGATTGAATGGTGACCCAATTTATATTAACATCACCTAGAATTATAGTTTCATTGCTAATATTAGATGAGAACCAGGAGAGGATTTCCTCGAGAATAGGTATATTATTATATTATTATATTATTATATTATTATTCTGACAAAGATGCACTCATCAGGGCATTCATTTTGCTAAACCTAGCTAGGTTAGAGGCCATTGAAAGAGAGCATTCATTTGTGTATGCACCAGCAGTATATGAAGGAGAGGGGGAAACTGTCATATTGTTGTACATGCTGAATCAAGGAAAGACCCCCAAGTGTTTGAAATGCAAATTCAGAGAAATGTGCAACCTCCAGACAAATGTTACATTAGAGAGGCATTTGTTTTACACAAGAGATCAAAAGCCAGGAGAAACTTTTTCAGCTTATATTACTATTCTGAGAAACAAAGATAAAATGTGCAGGTTTGGTGATTTAAAGGATGAATTAATAAAGGATGGGCTTGTGTGTAGTATTAATAGTGCTGCTGTGAGAAAGATTTAGCTTCATGACGGTGGTTTAACACTAAGCAAAGCTACTGAGATTTGTCAATTCCATGAAGTTACAGAAAGGCACACAAGTATGCTTGCAGGTGATAAGAGCATGGTTTCAGCAGGCTCCAGAGCAAATGTAAACAGCATGCAGCACGTGGCTAGCAGAAACAGGCTTAAGCACATGACAGCTGCAGCCCTTGCAGGGCTTCCTGTTAAACCCCGTAGTCTTCCAGCAAGTTCTAAGACTAGTTCAGTAAAAAGGACATGTTCAGTGCAGTACAAAGGTGAATCAGCAAAACCCAGGTCAAGCTTTATTGTTAACTGTCGCAATTGTGGTGCCAACCATGAGTTTAAAAGGCAAAAGTGTTTAGCATTTGGTCAGCAATGATACAAATGTAAAAAAATGGAACCATTTTCAAAAGTTTTGCAAATCAAGTAAACCTCACTCAGTTATAAAGAAGGCCACTTAAAAAAGCCAGTTGATCATACAGAAAGCTGCAGCCCTACTTTCTATGTAGATGGTGTATCAGTAATTGATGAAAATATTAATGCAGTAGATTTACTGGCAACAAAGGAAATATTTTGTACTGTCCTGATCAATTGGTAAACCCACAGAGCTCAAAGTAGATACTGGTTCAAAGTATAATGTTATGTCAGCAGAAACATTTGCTAAAGCAAGAACTGGTGAGCAACTTAATGTGGCCAGTTGTGTGAAATTGTTGCTTATGGAGGTGAAGAAATTCAAACCAAAGGCTCAGTAGTGCTTTCATGTTATTTGGCTGGGAGATGTTACAGCTTACTATTCTATGTAGTCTGAAGATCTGTGCAGTCATTATTGGGTCTTGGAGACAGTTTGAGAAGGAATCTACTTTCCTTTACCAAAGAAGTCCATCATATAAGCACGTCACTATTTCTCAGATATGCTGATGTTTTTGATGACAAGCTAGGCAAACTTCCAGTTGTGGATTCTATGAAGTTAGACCCAGAGGTCAGACCAGCAAGAAGAGTTCTGATAGCTATGCAGAACAAAGGCAAAGCTCAGTTGGATAAAATGATGCAGCAAGGTGTAAGTTGTAGCAGCTCACAAAAAAGGGTCAGATAAAATCAGAATATGCATTGACCCAAAAGATTTGAACAATGCATTAAAGAGACCTCATCATCCTATGCATACAGTAGAGGAAGTCACTGAATACCACTGCTTTGTCTGTCTTTTATGCAAAGAATTCATTTTGGCAAGTGATACTTGATCTCAAATCTTCACTACTGACTACATTCAGTACCTCATTTGGAAGAAATAGATTCCTCAGGATGCCATTTGGAATAAATTCTGCAAGTGAAGTCTTTCAGCGTGCAAGGGATCAAATTTTCTCAGGTTACCCATGTGCGATTATAGTTGATGATTTATTGGTCAGAGGCAATGGTGAAGCAGAGCATGACACAAGCCTCAGGAAAGTTCTAGACAGAGCACGTGAAGTGAACCTTAAGCTCAGTGCTCTGAAGTGCAAATTCAGATTACCAGAAGTTACATATGTAAGTAATTTGTTTACTAGCACTGGTTTATGACCAGAGCTGTCCAAGCAAGCAGCCATTCTTGAGATGCCAGCACAGGATAATGTTCAAGGTCTACAATGTTTTCTTGGTATGGTCAACTACTAGGGCAAGTTTATACCAGAATTCAGTGAGTTGGCAGCACCTTTGAGAGAGTTGATGTGCAAAAATGTTATATGGTCTTGGTTAGAACAGCACCAGAGAGCATTTGAAGACCTTAAGCAGAAAAATGCCACCCCACCTGCATTAAGATACTATGATGTCAATAAACCAGTTTCTCTTTCCTGTGATGCTTCAAAATTTGGTCTTGGTGCAGTTATTCTTCAAGAGGGAAAACCAGTAGCCTATGCATCTGGAACTCTTACCCAAACTGAAATGCAGTATGCTCAAATTGAGAAAGAACATTTAGCAATTGTGTTTGCATGTTTGAAGTTTCATGATTATATTTATGGTTGAGCTATTCAGACTAAAACTGATCATCAACCTCTAGTCATTATTTTAAAGAACCCTATGCATTCTACTCCAGCAGGATTACAAAGAATGATGCTCAAACTGCAAAAGTACAACTTCAAAATGATCTATACAAAAGGCAAACTTCTTTATTTGGCTGACACCTTATCCAGGTCGCCCAGAAATACAGTGGAACAGCTTGACATAGAGAATTTTTACTTCAATGTCATGGAAGTACGTAATTTTTCTACCATAAGACTTGATGAACTGAGAGATCATACAAAGACTCAACCACTTTATCAATGTTGGATGGCCATCAAAGCAATCTAGTGCACAGCCTAAAGTGCATCCTTATTTTCCTTACAGAGATGAGATGTTGACGGAAGATGGCATTACTTTCAAAGGTCCTAAAATTGTTGTTCCTACTTCCTTACAATGTGAATATATCCAGATTTTGCATTGTGGCCACCCATCTACCAAAAGAAGGGTGAGAGGACTAGTATTTTGGTCTTCTCTAGCAAAAGACATTGATAAAGTACTTTCTTCTTGTTCAGTATGCAATAGTACTAAACCGCATTTGCAAAAAGCACCACTTTAGCTAAGTCAAGTTCCTGAACTACCTTGGTCAACAATAGCCACTGACATATTCGAGTAGAACAATCAGCATTACTTAGTGTCGATAGACTTATTCAAATTGGTTTGAGATTGATTTGCTACTTCTCCCAATGTCCACTGCTGTTATCACCAAGTTGAAACATCATTTCTTAGTCCATGGGAGTCCACAGAAGCTTATCTCTGACAATGGTACTCAATTTACCAGCCAGTTGTTTCAGAAATTTGCAAAAGAATGGAACATGTTACTAGTAGTTCTGAATACCCACATTCAAATGGACTAGCTGAACATGCAGTAGAGAGTGCAAATCAATTAGTACAGAAGTCAAAGCGTAACAATGCCAATGTCTTTTTGAATTTACTCAAGCTCAGAAACATACCCAGTGACAATATAGTTGGCGTGCCTGCTCAGAGACTTCTATCTAGGCAAAGCAGAACAACCTTGCCTATCAGTTTCAGTTTGTTGAGGTCTAAAGCTAAAAACAACAGAGCAAACAAATACCAACTATTCAGAAAGCATTCTTTCCAGAAGTCCAACTATGATAAATCAACAGATTTCTTCAGCCATTGAAAGAAGGAAAGACTGTGAGGATCTAAACGGCAAATGGTTTTGACTGGATTTGTCAAGTGAAAGGTATATATGCTGACCCAAGATCCTACTTCGTGGAATCTGAGGGTGTGGAATGCAGGAGAAATCACAGACATCTTCCTGTTTCAGAACTGATGCCACAGCATCATTCCTGTGATACAGACTCTAGAGATTTAAAGCAATATGAAAATAACACAGCATGCAAATGGAACAAAGTGTATAATAAAAAACAAGTAAATAGACAGGACAATAGAGTCAATAACAATGACAGTTATTGGCAGCCACAACAGGGATACGATAATGATAGAGGTTTTTTAGGACAGAGGCAGGAGTGGCACAAGGAGCACAAAGGAGGAACTCTGGTATGGAAACAAAGGGAATGGGGGAGACGGACCCCATAAACATTTCTGAAGTACATAAACTTTTGAATATAGTTAGGGAACATGATGGAATCAAGATAAATGGCATGATACACAGCATGGGTAATTTTAATATCTATAATTATACACAACATCAGATTAATGTTGAACATTTTAAAGTATTTTCCAAAGGGATGAAATATATACCCAAAAGAAGGTTTAACCTTGTGGACACTGTATTTGAATTTAAACTATATTTAAGGAAATTAAATTTGGGTTTATTTTTTCAAAATCAGAACAGTAGGGGTCCTTATAGTTATATTTAAAAAAAAAAAAGTGATTTTACTCCTCCTATGCATAATACCTTAGCTGCCTTTGAAAGAGTAGTGACGAATAAAATATATGAAATGCACAATAATACACTAAGGGTTAAAGTTAACAGTTGGAGCCGTGAAGAACAAACTGCTCTTAGGGAATTATATGATTCCCAGAATATTCGGATTATGACCCCTGACAAGGGAGGGGGTATTGTTTTGTATGACGCAAATGATTATATACAGAAAATATATGAAATTTTGAATGAATCTGGTAAATATGAGACTTCATCACTCAATCAAATTAATATAGCACATAGAAGAACAGATTTATTTTTAGAAGAATTTTTATTAGATGAATGTATTGACATAGAAACATACAAATTTTTGAGAGTAGACAACCCTGTCCTAGCCACTATAGTTGGAATACCTAAGGTACAGACATGTATTAATAATCCATCTTTTCTACCCATCATATCAGGAAGCAAGAGTAAGACATTTCCTTTTGGAAAAGCTATTGATCAATGGTTAAAACCTAACTACCAGAAGGTCCCACACTTAATCAAGGATTCGTGGGACTTCTTGAGTAGATTAAAGGTGGAATTATGGAAGGACAATCTTGTGTTTTTAACCATCGACATAGTAGACTTATTTTCATGTATACCTAAGATCAATGGTATGAAGAGATTTACAAACAGTGTCAATAAATATTCACAGCTAGAGTGGGATAGGGTTGACCTAATAACAGAATTTATGAATTTAGTTTTGGACAATAATTATATTTATTTTGAAGGAAAACATTATAAACAGTCTCAAGGTGTAGCTATGGGGGCAGCTTGTGCCCCCATATACGCCAATTTAGTATTACTGGATTGGGATGAAGAATATATTATAGGTACCAACTGGATTCAATACATTCTGTGTTATATCCGATTTTTGGATGATACGTTTTTGTTATGGAATGGATCTGAGGAATCCATAGCCCTTTTTTGTTGATTACTTAAACCATACTGGTCCATATTTAAAATTCACTTAGTTGCAGTAGGAAGGGTATAAATTATTCGGATACATATATATTTAGTGATGGGTACAAATTTCAGTCCAGAATATATCGGAAAGAGACTTTTTGTAATTCTTATTTAGAATACACCAGTAATCATCCCCATTCTCAAAAAAGAAGTATCTTAAAAGGGCAGTGTATTAGAACTGCCCGTATGACTACACTACAGGTAAATATGGTTGAGGAAATTAATTATATAGGCGGGATGTTCAAGAAGAAGGGATATTCCGATAATCTAATAAGTGACATCACTAGTTACATAATCAGAGAATGGGGGAAAAATATATCCCCCTTTTGGGTAATGCCATTACCCCCCAGAGGAACGAAGAAAGTAAGGTGGACAATATAGGATTTAACAGAGCATGTATATTAGAATTTAGTCATTTTGTGGGGGAGATTTAAAACAAATCATACACAATAACTGGAATATTATAACCAGTGATGAAGGAGTGTATAGCAGACTTGGAGACAGACCTACATTCGTGTATAAGACCGGGGCCAATATCAAAAGGATGATAGAAACTAGGTCTTCCAACATGAGGGATACTACAACAGATATCTTGGAAGGTACTACTAAATGTGGACTCTGCAATCAGTGCCACGCTATTGTGGAAGAGAAGTCTATAAATTTGGGGAACGGTAACAATAGTAAAATTAGATTTAAGAAAGGGAACTGTCAGACACAACATGTCATATACTTAGGAATATGTACTAAATGTTCTAGTTTTTACGTTGGGAAAACTGACAGAAGATTTAGAAATCGGATATATGACCATCTTTACTGTATTAAGAAAAAGGACAAAAACAATGCATTATATAGACACTTAGAGAATAGTACCGGATGTGAGACTTTTAAATTTGCTATACTTGATATTGTTAAAAGCAATCCCAGAGGGGGTAATATAAATGCCAAATTAGGGGAGAAAGAAATAAGATGGCAGATACGGTTGAATGCTGCTAACCCCCCAGGACTAAACAAATGTATACCTAGTAAACCTCTGATCAAGGTTTCGTTTACATTATGTGTAGGTGTATAAATACCATCTATTTTTATATTACACCTATATTGGTTAGATATTATTGTGCAATAGCTTTTTATTAACTATATATTAAATTTTTAGTATGTATACAAGTTGTTTAATACAACTTATCAATGTTGAAACCATGTATTGTACACTTTTATCACTGGAATTGTTTTGGCAGTAAATATAGGGGTGCCATATATTGGTAGAATTATATTATGATTAAATGTATAAATCTTGGTATGAATGAGTTGTCTAATACAACTTATTAATTTTGTAACTATGTATTGTACATTTTTATTATATTAACAGTATAGGTAGTAGTTATAGGAGTGTTATACATTGGTAGAAGTTTCCAACTGAACATTAGTTCTTTCAGAACAAGTTTTTTAACTATGTATTTGTGTATTATTTTTAAATATTTATTATTGTTCATAGTAATCATTATTAATTAATTGAAAAAGGGTGGGAATTTTTATCAGTATAAATGTGATAGACTCATTAGGGTCAATGTTCTGAAGAAATCTACTGGCAGTAGATGAAAGCGCTCAACCTGTTTTAACTGTGAAGTATTTGATAATAAAGTAGCTGTTGTACCAGTTGGAACGTGACACTTTCTTTTATCTTTGAACCATTCATCTTTTTTTGTTGTTGGAAATTGCTGGGATTCATTGATACAGTTTCTTTGGAAGTAAAAGGTATATATGCCAAGCCAAGATCCTACTTCATGGAATCTGAGGGTGTGGAATGCAAGAGAAATCACAGACATCTTCCTGTTTCAGAACTGATGTCACAGCATCATTCCTGTGATACAGACTCTCTAGATCTCAGAGCAATCCAGACAATGTTCTTATCGCAGAACGCGTCTTAACTCCTACTTCCATTCCTGGTGATGTTCCTGATGTCCCCAAAGTTGAAAAATCAGCAGAGACCGTCCCAGTTGCTCGACCTAGTTCTAATTTCTATGTCACACAGTTTGGTCGTATGTCCAGACCTAGTGTGAAATACACAGCAACCTGGACATAATTGTCTATATGTATTTTGTTTTGTATAATTGCATATCAAAGAATTATTTTGTATCAATAGCATGTCAATTAATGTATTCAGTAATACATGACTCATTTCTCAAAGAGGAAGGATGTAGAATAGCGTGTGTTATACCTTTAAGAAGCATTTCCAAGGACACAACATGGCTATAAATAGCAAGCACATGCTAGCTTCAGTGCCATTTTGAGAGTGCAACCACAGTGTGAACATGTATGAATGTGATAGTTTGTTTATAAGTTTATCTAAGATAAAGTTACTAAGCCTCAATCCTGATGTGTTTGTAAATAAAGCTGCTTGAACAGAACCTATGACTGTTTGTCTGTTTTATCCTGACCAGACGAGCGACAACTGGTACTTAGTAGCTTCATTTCAAACAGTGAATCAGAGCTAAAACATATTTAAAAAAGAAGTGATAAATGTATTCCTGGTTAAATGATTTGGAAAAGGCAGGACCTAAATCAGATTTATCAGAAAAGACTGTCTACATATATCATTCCATTCCATTGTAATAGTATTAGTTTATCTTTTAGTGATAATGCTGTATCAGTGGAATCTATTTGAAGAATGAAAGGTGGGCAAAAAAAAAAAAGAAAAAATGTGAAAGTCAGTAGTATTAGGAAGAGACTTCTGTTACCTTCAGCTGAAGAAACATCACTAGTTATAAGATCTGTGTAATCTAAAATGAGTACAGTCAAGTTTGAGTAGGGTAAAACGTCAGCTAAGCCATCAACTGATACACATTTGCCTCAGGATTTTGAAAATAGGCAACAGCAGCAGGAAAACTCAGAAAACAATACCAGTGGAGATGACACCCTTTTGTTAAACCAGTTAGTGCTATGAAAAGGAAATATTCAGTGCTAATTTCTAGGTCAGTTAGTATGCACAAAATAAATGAAATGTCTCTAAAACAAGGAGATCAGAGTGATTCATTTAGACACCTCAAAATCTTGTCAAACGAAATTCACAGAATTTTTTTGCAAGAAAAGACGATATAGTAGTTACAGACATTTCTTTAATACTAAGCACATAACAGTAAGGAAGCTTAATAGTAGGATTAATATTTCACAGGATTCCACAGCAGATTCTTTGCAACTTACCAAGTTAAGCATCATGCCAAAAGTATTATCCTCATCACAAATGATTCAATAACAATGGGTGTCATAGTTAACTGGTTACCTGGGCAAAAATCAGGAATATCAATGAAGCATTAAACAAGCTACTTTCCTCAGTTGCAAACATTTCAACTGTTATTGTACACATTGATTCTAATGACTTGCTTGGATCTACTTTATTAGACATTTCAAACAACTGATTGTAGTCATGGAGAAAATCATTGTTCAAGAACCCAAGCCAGTCCTTTCATCTGTTTTAAGATGAGCAAGATATAGAGCTGATTTTAGCATACATGCAAATAAAATTAATGCAGATCTGGGTAAAATGCATTAAATATGTAAGCAGACCTTTTGGACCAATCTACTTTAGAAAGAAATCAGGGAATAATTCATAAAGATAATGTGCATTTATCCTTTGCAGAATAAAGTCTGTTGTATTATTCATTTATATAAAAAAATTGAGATAGTAAACACCAATATTTTTATGAGGGGTCAAGCGCTGACAGGGAAAATATAAGGGTACAATGGTTAAACATTTCTTGCACAAATGATAGAAGCCTAAGTGATAAACAAGCATGTTGAGCTGAATGCCTAATCAAGCAAGGTAATCAGAATTGTGTCTTCGCAGAATTGTAGTTTAGTAAAAAGTCACAGTCACAAAATATAGGTCGTACTGCGTAAATACTCCAACACTATTACTCACGCCAAATTTTAATGCAAAGCTTTCGGGTTAACCACCCTTTATCAGTACATAAAAACAGTAGATTCTTACATTATTTAAATAGGGAATCATTTAAAATCACATGCTACGGCCAGCCTATCATCCTAACTACCAATTAACTTCTAAAGAAGAAACCTAACCCTTGATTCATATAATAAAAAAATAAAAAATACATTTCTAAAACTTTACAATATCATTCAACTAATACCAACATTTTATATAACAGAACACATACTAAAAAGTAAAACTATATCAAATCAAACATTTTCTCTTTGTCTTTTTTCTAGTATTGGCTTTAAACTAACTGCATTACTAAGACCAGGTTTGGCATCTGCCTGGAGTCTAACTAACCATTCATATTCCTTCCATATCTGCCATACATATGCCCCTAAACCTAAATTTATGTACATCATTATTTTTTTCAAGAATATGCTTACTTAATGCATTTGTTAATAACTTCCTTTAAATGATTCCCTATTTAAATAATGTAAGAATCTACTGTTTTTATGTACTGATTGAAGGGTGGTTAACCCGAAAGCTTTGCATTAAAATTTGGCGTGAGTAATAGTGTTGCAGTATTTACTCAGTACGACCTATATTTTGTGACTGTGATTTTACATTTTAGTTAGTTCTGTGAGCGTCAAAGTTAAGGGAGAGCTTCAGCCAGCTATGAGTTTGCCTAACTTTCCGAATAATGTGCTGAGAGAACCAAAAGGCTCAGTGAAAAGACTTCTACAGAAGCAAGATAATCCATTGTTACAACTGGTATTTAATGCACCTCCTTCATTGGCAACCGTTGACCAGACTATGGAGGAATTTAAAAAAAAGTTGGAAATGTTAGAGAAAAAAGTACAAATGTATAAACAACTCCAATGGCAATGGTTAAGCTTTCAAGCTTATTTGGAGTTGGGTGTAGTACCACGAGGGCTAAGAATACTGAAAATGCTCTTGTATGCGAATACCTATACTGGCAACAATTAAATCTAAAGCAAAGTGCAGATTATATGATGCTCATGAACACTTTTTTCAAACCAATTGAAAAGAAACTTTTATAAGAAATAGAGAACTTAGAAAATGACATTATAAATATGCCATGTTATGTGAGTTTTAGTGGGATGTATCAAGCTGTTTTGGATCGTTTACATCTGCTTGATACTAAGTTGGAAACAAAGAAAAAACAAAAAATACAACGAGATGTTAATGATTTTAAGAATGGCCACATCTTCTCATGGCTGAGAAATGAAAATCAATACTGGTTTTCTAAGGGAAATGCTGCAGATTCTAAAGAAAAAAATAAAAATCCCTTAGACCAGTTAGATACATTCGAGACAGTACAAGCAAGTGTAGACCTTTCGTCCAATCAGAAGGGTCATATGCAAATTCAGAAATCTATTACATCCAATCAGCAATTAGAGTCATCTATCAAAGATGTAACGGATGACGTGTAAATCCACTTAGAGGCTCAAGGCAATGCTTCAATTGATAACGCTGTATGTCCTAAAATGAAGGAACTTACAATTTCTCAGAGTCCACTTGGTAGTAAGGATAAAAATATGCAAAGAGAAATTACTTCTTTTTTGCCTTTTCAACTAAAACAGCCGGAAAAGATATCTATACAGCAGAAGTCAACATCGATAGATTTGTCACAACAACAGCAGACGCAGCAAACAACGGTGGGGGTGAAGAGGAAGAACAGCAGCCCTGCAGTACACAACAAAGTGACTCGGCGCTGATACGAATGGTAAAAGGTATTGTTAACCTTTCGGTAGTAACATTAACCGATGCACAATTAGACCTTTTAAATAAAGGGTTGAAATTTATTCTGAATACTACAGATACTATAGTGCAAGCAATAACAGACTTGAAACTATTTGTGAGAAACGTGAGTCTGAAATTAATTTTTAAAGAAGTGGATTTGCAACCACTTATATGTAAAAAAATTAAGCACTTTTGTACCTTTGTTATGTCTGGTCTTGATTGCCTTTTCAGATATTGTTGAGAAAGAGTTAAGAGCTTTCTATAATAAGAGAAATAGGAAAAAGGTCTATAATTTGTCCTATTTTGAGTATGAAGTATTAAGAAAGTTACAGGAAGATGATAGGTTAATAGTCAAACAAGCGGACAAAGGAGGTGCAGTGGTAATAATGGATAGAGAGACCTACATGATAAATTTTAAAAGTATTTTAAATGACGTGGTGACTTTTAAAGAAATAACTTTTAGTGAAGTTAGAAAGTGTACTGCAGATGTCAATATGATAATATATGACTTACAGTTGAATAATGATATAACTATTGATTTGTTTAATTATTTATCTGTGCCATGCCGTAGAGTACCACAGATATATGGGATTCCGAAAATACATAAATGTTTAGAAAACCCACCACTGAGACCGATTGTTTCAGGGGGTGGTTGGGTAACCAAGCCGATTTCAAAATATTTACAAATGAGATTTGGGAAATACTTGAATAAATGCTTCACTATGTTAAAAGATACTAATAGCTTTTTGCTTGATTTATATAAATGGTATGTAGATAATATAGGAAAAGATTTTATCTTTGTGACATTGGATATTACATCACTTTTCGCAGTAATTCCAAATGATTATGGAGTGGATGTCATACGTGATTTTCTTAATAATGAAATTAATATGCAAACTGGAGAAGTAGAGAATATATGTATTTTATTAGAAACAGTATTAACAAAAAATATTTTTATTTTTGATAAAATGCCATACCTACAGCTGACTGGAGTGGCAATGGGCACCCCAGTAGCGAATACGTATGTTAATTTGGTATTGTATCAGTGGGAGAGGCAGTTTATACTTAGTGAGTTAAATGATTTAAATACTAAGGTCAAATTTATAGGAGGTTCGTAGATGATTGTTTTTTAATTTGGGATGGTAACATAAATTAATTAAATAGTTATATCATGTATTTAAATGACTCTACGGATTTCTTAAAATTTAAAATGATGGCATCAGAAAGAAGTATAGTGTTAATAGATATTCATCTATACAAAAATGAGGATAGAATAGAATATACAATACACAAGAAGGAAGGTGATACTTGTAGATATATTAGTAGAAGTAGCATGCATGCACCACATACATTTAAAGGAGTAATGAAGACATAAATGATAAGAGCTAGTAAACTTAACACTGAAGATAATAATTTTAAAGTTCAAGTTAAGGAAATGATACAAGAATTTGAAGGGAATGGTTACCCAAGACAATTTATAAATGATATATTTGAAGAAGTACTGTTAGGCAGAAAAGATAGATATAAACCAATTTTTAGTAGGGAGAAGGAACAACCAAAGTTGTTAAATAAAAAAGAAAAAGTAGTAAGATACGTCATCACATTTAATCTTAATACGAAATGTATACGTGATATAATAGAGAGAAACTGGCTTATTCTGATGGCTATGCCAGAGATAAAAGTTGTTGTAGGAGAAAAACCGCAGCATGCATATAGGAATTCTGAAATGTTAAAACAAAAGTTATGTTATAAGGATTTTAAAGATAGAAAAATAATATCGCAATGAAGAATGGGAACAAAGAAATGTTTTAATTGTAGTTGTTGTAATGATATATATGATAATGCAGATACATTTGAACATCCGACAACTAAAGAAATATTTACCCTTAGGGCTCCCATAAACTGCAATACTACCCAACCTGGCTACATGCACAATGTGTACATCATTTTATGTACGTAAAACCACTAGAAAATTAAGAGAGCGGATAGTAGAACATAAATCTGAAATAAGAAGGAAGTTATTGACAAATGCATTAAGTATGCATATTCTTGAAAATAATGATACACATAAATTTAGGTTTAGGGTATATGTATGGTAGATATGGGAGTTAGAGTGGGAGATATGAATAACACATTAGAAATGAAGGAATATGAATGGATATTTAGATTCCAGGCAGATGCCAAACCTGGTCTTAATAATGCAGTTAGTTTAAAGCCAATACTAGTAAAAAGACAAAGAGAAAATGTTTGATTTGATATAATTCTACTTTTTAGTATGTGTTCTGTTATATAAAATGTTAGCATTAGTTGAATGATATTGTAAAGTTTTAGAAATGTATTTTTTATTTTTTATTATATGAATCAAGAGTTAGTTTTCTTCTTTAAAAGTTAATTGGTAGTTAGGATGATAGGCTGGCTGTAGCATGTGATTTTAAATGATTCCCTATATAAAAAATGTAAGACTACTGTTTTTATGTACTAATGAAGGGTGGTTAACCCGAAAGCTTTGCATTAAAATTTGGCGTGAGTAATAGTAGTTTAGTAAAAAGTACCAATACCTCAACAAAACGGGTATAAGATAAACAACAAAAATATGAGTTTTGCAAAAAAAACCCTCAAAATTCAAAACTAATAAAGCTTTGGGGTGTGATAAAATAAGTACTATAGATCTGAGAGATTTTCTGGGTCAGTTAAGTGGACCTTTTCCTACTGTAAGACCAAAAAATAATGAAATTTTTGACAATGGGAGAAAGGCAAAACATATCTAGAAAGTCAAGGGCAATCCTTCTGATATAGTCATCTACAGACAAGTCGGTCTTTTATCTAGTTGTGAAAAGATAATGCATTTATAAATAATGATAAAGCTTTGACTATAATTGAGACTTGCTTAAAAAAATCCAATATTTACCCATTTGCATTCATTCTGGGCAAATGAAATACTGTTGGAAACATTCATTTTTTTTATAAGAACATTATTAAAACCTGTAAAATAGGCTTTCAAGCTGATGTAATGTTGTTGACTTTTCTCTAGCACCGTGAACCACACTTGATTGTTCTCCAGGTTAGGACCACTTACTTAGTGAACTGTGTTAAATGGATACAAACATGATAGGATGATAGGTTATAGGCCATAGAGATGGACAATCCTTCCTCAGATTGCTACTAGTTGTGAAGAGGGATTTCTCAAAGGTCAATGTCATGACATTTATTTAACTTATACTGGTCTGACCTCAGCCTTATAAGATATATTTTTCTGGAAAACACTTAACATGTCAAATTGCAGAAATAGAATGGCAAAACATCAACCACAAAAAGTCAAAACACAGAACATTAAAAAACTTGGCAAATAATTTATGAAGGGTACACCCCCCCCCCCGTTAATTATATATACCAACTTGAAGATTGCACTACAATGGGGAAAGGGCAAAAGACCAGTCCTGTCTGTATTGCAATCTCATCAGATTACTGTTTTTGACCTTTTATGGTTGATCTTTTGTCATTTCGTGTTTTGGCCATTCAGCATTTTAAGTTTATCTTTATCTTCTGATATATGCCAATGATATAAAATGGCATACCAGCTCATGCAACATAAAGACATGCACACAACACACACACACACACACACACACACACACACACACCCACACACACACACGGTAACTGGCGGGCATTAACTTACATTTGAGAACTTTGTGAAAATGCAAAATATAATGCTCTAAAAATTATCTACAGTAATTTTTTTATAAAACAAAATCTAGTTTAATCTAGTTTCTGCAAGTCCACTCTTTACATGAATTACACTTTAGAGGATGCACTATCAGTATATGGTTCAGTGGAAAATAGAGTACTTTTTATGGACTTCAAGAGTACTAAAATTAGATTTCTGATATTTGGCTGGTTGACAGGTAACTGGCTGAATCAGTCTGGATGACAATGCAAAAGCAGTGATGGACACAGCGGCTGATGCACACATCCTAGCTCTACTGGTGGACAGCAACAAATGTACAGCAGGGAGGGTGTTAGAACATTGACTGTGCTGCACTAGGTAATACATAGGCTAGTTTATACTCATGAGCAGCTGGGAATTTGTGACTCTGTAACAACCAATCAGTTAAAATTTCTGGTAATTGTCAATTGCAGTATCTGCTATGTAATATGTTTTTTTTTTTCTTTCAGGTCAAAGTAGTAGTAAGTGCTTGATTTGTGTATTTTTCCCTCTCTTTGAAGTAGCACAATACCGAACATCAGTCAGCAGAGTAACAGTGTAGAATAATGCAAACGTCTAAGCAAGACAAAAGTGCAGTAGTTCTCAACTGCAGAAATGTATTAGAATGTTTAAATAGGGTTCCAGACTCTAGTGCATACAACTCCTGTAATTGTTTGTGTTAGGGGGTTTGAAACTGAAATGAATGACATTTCTGCTACCTCTTACTTTGACTCATCAAGAGAGACAGCAATGCTTTCACTTTTAACCAGAACTTTTAATATTCAAGGGAATTTTACTTTAAAGAACACAATGCAATAAAAATGTAAACTGCTGTCAAACAACAAAACTATAAATTTAGAAATTAACTGTACAGAGGCACATATTTTTAGTAACTCAAACAAACTGCAATGTAATTCGCTACTCTGCTCCTGGACATAGCAATCCATTTCTTAAATCTCCACTTCTCATGGAAAGTTTAACTACCTGTAAAACTTGACACTTAAATTCTATAAAATGATATGCATGTTTATAAACTGCATTTGTCTCTGTTTTTTTTTTCTTTATATCTAAAATATGTTCTTTTATTCTGACTGTAAAAGAATCCTGTGCTTTCCCTTCATAATGACTGCAATACTCACATCTTGCTATGCAAATCAGCTCCTCTGTCTCCCATGCTGCAAAATCATTAAAATAATACAATGTTCCTGTAGTAGGATGAATAAGTACATTCAGTCTTTACATTTCCACACACTGTCCATCTATTACATTTGTATGTAGCCCTACAGTTCCTATTACTACCACTCTTTCATTCAAATAATTCCTTTAGATTGCTTGCCCATCTATATGAAAATAATGGTTTGAAGAAATTATCTTTCTGATCTCACCATTTGACTGAAAAATGTCACAGTTCTTATTGTTCCTTCTACACTTCTAATGTGTTGCCCAGACTGCATAACATCTTAACACCTCTGCACTTCCTCTTGAATTTTCATTATTCATATTTGCTTGTTCTCACCTCTGTTGTTATAACTGAATCTCTCAAGTAAATGTGGTTTAATTGCACTTCCCTTAAGGCATCTTTCACCTTCCCTTTTTCATTAGTCCAAACCATCTGGATGTTGCCTTCTAAAGGACAACCACACAAAAAAACTGAAAAAAAAAAGTTTTTCATCATATCTTGAACTTTTATGTATTACTAATGTGTTTGTATCAAACTAAGTGGTTATTATTATTATTATTTTCAAATTTTCTACACCCCAAAATATCATGAAAGAGAACTGGCATAAGTAGCATGATTTTGTTTTACAGTCAACACCTTCTGGATGTTATTTTAGAGGGACAGACATATCAGGATGATTTACTGTGGTTTTCGCAGTCTTCTCAACAGTTTACAGTAGTACTGTGGCTGCCTACTTTTGACTGCCCAAATCTGCATTTTTAATTACTTTGTTTTCTTTGATTTCATTTGTGGTCATTTCATGTTTGAATAATAGGCTTGAAATTGTAGCTGAGTTTTGTTGTTCTTTTCAAAGTAACAACTGCAGTTTAGTGGTCAAGTATAAGAAATCTGACCCCTCTGATTATCAGGTATTACTTGGACTGAGATGGTTTGTGTTGCATTCACAGATTTTAATATTGTGGCTAGAATTACAGTCTTTGATGTTAATCTTCCTTCCCTAACTCACTGATTTGTCTCAACAAAACACTGTATGAAATGCAAAAATACCAGAATAAAACACCAGAAGAAATATGCAGTTCTACAGAAAATACAGTGAAAAACAAATGCAAAATCAAATACTGATATAAAATAAGAAAAGTAAAAAGAAAATGTGGTCTTTGTGGCACTCAAGAGTTTGATTAAAAGGTAAGACAACTAATTTGTAAACAGATAAATAAACTCAGTATGATTTTTTTTTTTTGCATTTGAAAACTAAGCTTGAAAGCCTTGCTTTTTTTTCACACTCCAGGCTACACTTTATCTGAGGTGTTGCTGGCAATCTGTGATGAAAAGGCATACTTCAAATGCTACTGTTTAACAGCCTTTAATTTTTTTAATGACCTTGTAGTTGGAATAAGTGATCTATTGTAATTACTGTGCCAGTCTTAGTAGCCTCTGTGGTATAGCAGATGATGAGACACATGCAAACAGAAATAAGTTCAGACACAAAATAAATGGAATAGTTATTCAATTCTGCTTTTTCTGTGTGTGACATATAGCGTTGAATAACAAGGAAGGAAAATTAATTCTTGGAAAGAAAAACTTGCCATTTGAGTGGAGTTCTCCTTCAACCAATCATTTTTTTATTTGCCAGGTCTACTTCTACTAAGGACATGTCTGTAGTATGTCTAACTATTATTATAAATGGCCACTTTCAGATATTTCTTTTAATGAAATAAGGGGGACTTTTCTTAAAATGCAATAAATTATTTATGGCCACTGATGTTTTGTAAATTTTGCTAGCTATATGTCCTGGCCACTGACCATACTTGTATAAAGTAACATCTATGAAGTTAGTCATATGACAATTGGGATTCCTATTATATAATCGAAGATGCAATCCTTCAAATGCATCTTGATCGAACTTGAAAGCATGCAACAGCAAAATAGCGAAAAGGCATACAAACAATTTTGTTCCCTGGGAAAGAAATCGCTTGACCACCTCTGTTACTTTGCCGTTTTCATCACTGTAGTGTGATCTCAGAGTTGGTATATTTAAGTAGGGGGGTATGGGGGGCACAGCCTCCCACACTGAGGGTGGGTGAGGGGTGAAGCCCTCCACTTTATGTAATGTTTTGAAGTTTTTTTTTTATTATTTTTTGTGGAACAGCGATTTTTTTCCCTGGGAAAAAAATCGCTGTTCCTAGTGTTTGGGATTGTGAGCTTTTGCTTTCATGGGGGTCGATAAATCAGCGTTCACTTTTTTAAGCATTCGCTGATTTAATGTAGACCCTGACAATTGATAGTAACATCTATAGTTAATGGTGCATAAAATTCCTTTAAGGTTTGTATTAAGATGTCCAACTCCTGTGGTTGTCATTAATAATTAATATATCGTCAATAACCATCCAAAAATATCACATTACTGAAGCCATAGTTCTTTAACAGGTTACCTCTTTATATGCTAAATATGCTCATGCATAATTCCTCATCTGCAGATAATATTCACCTACCATAAACATGTTAATTGTTAGTACAAATTCTGTTAACAGATTTCTGTAAAGTTTTCTGGATATAATGAAAATTTGTATCTTGATCCCTCCAGATCCTCTTCATGGCAAATACTGCTATAAAAAGCATTTAGTTCTAAGGTAAATACAATGATTCTTCTTTTACTTCTGGTGCATTCAGTTTTTAGAATATCTCCCAAATCCAGACTCAAACCTGATATTTTCTAACCTAATTGTTTCATTATGTGATCTGGTTCAGTAATGTAACCATGCCACAGGACAAAAGGTCTCAGTTTTATGTACTTTTGGAATACCATCGAAATAAGGACACATAATGACAGATATCTGAAAAATAGCTATAAAGTTCTCAGAGATGTTACTGTTATATAATAGGTCCTCTAACAACATCTTATATCTATCATTAATAAGTGCAATGACTTCATTACTTACTTTTTTGTATGTAGTCTCATCTTGTAAAAGGAAAAGTAATGTCACTGCATACTGGTCGATATGTATAACTACTGTGGTCCCAACCTTGTCTGCTTTTTTTATTGCTAAATCCAGTTTTAGTTTCAAACTATTAAAAGTCTGCCTCTTTTTCTTCTCAAGTTATCAAACCTCTTAGCCTTCTCCAAATTTAAAGTTCTTATTTTAGTTTCATATATTGCTTGAAATAACTGGGTGTAATGGGTGAGAAAAATCTGACCTAGTTGGAACAATTTTTCTATGGGTCTCTTTATTGTTTTAATTTACATTTAAATTAAGAACCTTGCAGAACTGCATAAATCTAACAGCAAAGAAGAAACATCACAGCATATGATGGCACAAAAGTCAAGCCATAAATGCGGTTTGGATGCAGACTAACTTGTCCAAAGATACCACAGAATGGGGGGGGGGGCATAGTCAGTGGCAAAGATGCAGTTAGTGGGAAAGGAAGCTAGGTAAGGTATATTGGCAGACAAAAGGGTTAAAATGAATGGGAAGAAAGGGATTGTTTCGAGTAGGAAGTGATGCAGGAGGTAAGAAGGAGTAAGATGGGTTTTACTCATTAGCTGGGAGTCAAGGGGTCAGACTTTGGTGTGGGCTTGCTTATATTAAGAAACCTGCATCCAAGATGACCAATCAGGAATGTGGTGAATGTAGGCCTTGTATAGTTATATGGTGTGTTGCAAATGACCAGTCGGTGCCCGCCCCCTTTGTTGGCTTAAGAGTTTGTTTTGCTTTAGATTTTGTTTAGGGATTAATGGTTGCTGCTGGTAGTTAGTTGTGCTGTAGAGGAAGGCTGAGCTCAGGGTGAAGAGGTCAGTAATTGTGTTGTTGGGTCTGTGAGCCGTTGGTAGTTGCCGGGCAAATTTTCTTGCCATTCATGCATTTATTTCTGTCTGTTCAGCCTCATGGTGGGCTTTTTGGTTTTCTATTAATTTTCAGGACAGTGGCATCATCAGGCCAATGAAAACTGGGTTTTATGCAGATGAGTGGCATAATGGTTACGGTTTTATCTCACAGATGACACTACAGAGTTTTATTGCATCCCAATCTTGAGTCATGTTTACAAGATTAGGACATTTGGGCTGTCTCAACATTGTGTTAAGACTTGGTAGCCTTTATTTATTGATTGATCACATGTTTGACTGATTGAAATTTGGTAACCTCGTAAGTGAACTGGTTAATTCACTCCTTTTCAGCCATGACTCAACCTGCAGAAGAGCAGTGGTGCAAAAAAAAAAAAAAAAAAAAAGTAAAAAGACAGAATATTTACACATGCAAACTGATATAGATGAATAAACAGTAGACAAACAGTAATAAGAAGAAACAAAGATATTTACAATATTCACAGGAATTAATTAGTATTTTCTCAAAACAATCATTTTTATTTTAGCAAGTCAAGGAGACATGCCATAGATGATGTTAGTCTTCAGAATTATCCAGTGCGAATGTATGAACTGTCCATATTTTTGCAGAGTGTCCAGATATAAGGTACTTATCTCATAGATGTCAGGTGCAGGGTTTCAAAAAATACAGGGAAAAGGAAGAAAAAAGATGGGGTCTCGTTGATGAGCTTGATGCTCGCGGTTGTTGTTTTGCCTCATAGCTGATGCTAGACTTTTTGTCGATTGCGCATGAGTGATCACACATGATGATTTACAGTTATTCCACAATATAAAAATATAGTAAAATGATAAAGCAAAACAAATGGGCTTACCTAGCTGCATTACTTATCAGTGAATATTAAGTGTTGAGTTAAAAAAAAAAAAAAAAAAAAAAACAAGTGATGAATTTGTATAGTGTCAGTTGTAGCCTCCAGTCTGGTGCGCAGAGGTACAGAGAAGATGTAGGTAATTTCAGATGTTCAATCAACTCTTGTCTGGTGCAGGGTGAGTGGACTGACTGGGCACCTGGAGCTGTTCGCAGCATGAGGATAAACATGAGCAGAATGAATTGGTCCTACAGTCACCCAGGAATCCCATTATAGGGGCATGTAGCTGGCACTGGCTCATGGGCCATTCAGTGTACTAATAACTTATTATGGGATGTTGCTACTTCATGATTATTATATCTTTTGTACCATTAGTAAGGAAGTTCAAGCTTAAAAGATATATTGTTTAGTTATTTATTTTGGCTTTTGCAAGAAATCTCCTTATCACTTTTATTCCTGCACCCATTCAGCTCAGCTATTTCTGACTGGAATCACAGTCCACCGTTCTTGTTCCTTGGTAAAGTTGGGGGGGGGGTTAGGCCATAGCAATGTTTTCTGTCTCTAATGGTTGTTCTTTTCTTTCAGATGATGATGAACAGCACCCTAAAAGAGAGCTGGGCAACTATTGTAGCTAAATCCGAGGAGATGTTCAAAGAGGCAGCATTGGTAGAACAGTTCACATCTGATGTCCGGAAAGCAATAGGTGGCAAGAAGTGTTTCCAGCCAGTGAGGCAGGCATTATCCAACAGAGGTAAGTATTTCAGGAAGCCAGCAGCAGGCCCAGTGAATGAAGCTGCTGCTTCAGAGGGATTGGATCCCCATACATCTATAGATAATGACAATGCTACATCAGTTGTAGGTAATGATAGTTTGACAGTTGGTCTGTGGGAGGGCTTTCAGTTTTGGGCAGGTTAAGTGAAGTGCTACAAGGTCTTAATGGGGCTGATCATATGTAAGTGAGAGAAGAGTCACATGATGATGTATTGCATGGTGATGTGTTGAGGGATGACATGAGTATCCAATTGTCAGACAGGCCAGTTTGACTGAGTAACACGTAGGTCAGTCACAACATGAGGTGGGTTCAGATTTTGGAACTCTGCCAGGAGGTTGCTTGGCTATCTAGTCACTTTTGACTGGAGATGTGGAGGATTTTATTACCCTGCATATCCCTCCTTCTGGTAAAGAAAAGATATGGAAAGGTGAGTATGCCAATCTTTTTGAATTGATAGATTCTGATGGGGTACAGCAGTTGATTGAGGTAGACAGGACTGGGAATAAGGATTTGCTGGCAACATTAGTGGAGCTATAGCAGAGAAGGACAGGGAGATTTAGAGCCAGGACTTGATAAAATTGGGTTTTGGGTTTCATATATTACATGGTGGTATGCTTAAAGAAAACTGGTTCACAGGCTCCCCAAGTTACCTTATTTTTGAACCTTTTGAGAGGTGCAAAAGTTGCATGTGGGGAATGTGTGGTTATGATATGACCAGCATTTTCACAAAAGAAAGGCCATTGATCAGTCCTTGAGAGGGAAGGTAAGGCATCCAGATATTTGGCTGGTGACTATGCTAGATAGTGTGAGTGGTCAAGCTAGAATACCTAGGGAAGTGGGAGAGAAGGTAGATGATGACCGTTCAGTATGGGTAGGTGGGCTTGGCCTGTGTGTAGGTGTTCTCACACTTGTTCAGTTTGTAATAGGGCACATTCAGCAGTGCAGTGCTGATGGCAGGAAGGAGATCAGGTGCAAGCTTCTCTGGCCATTGGTGAAGGGGGTAACTCCCAATGCTAGGGCAGCAGGGAGTTAGGGGGCAAGGTAGTTTTTGAGGGCAAGGAGGAGTTGTGCCTTTTCAAGGACAGAGAGGAATGTTATCATTCCTATTCACCCATTAATGTCCATATGTTTCAGCATTACTTAGTATGTTTCCCTGATGTGGCGGTCGCTTTGGACTTGATTACTGGGTTTTCACAGTGTTTTTCTATCAAGTCAGGAGAGGAAGGGGATGGGGTAGTTTGTAAAAACTTACATTCTGTACAAGAAAAGGAGGAATTTTGCAGGGGTTAATTGAGGAAGAGTTGCAAACCGGAAGGATCTTGGGACCCTTTGACTCCACCCCCTTTGCTAGCTTTAAGGTTTCCCTTTGGGTCTAGTTCCAAAAAAGATGCCTGGGGAACTTTGAATGATTCATCATCTGTCCTTCCCTAAGGGAGACTCAGTCAGTGATTATATTTGCAAGGCATATGTGCAAGTCCAGTATGCATCTTTCGACGATGTAATTGAGGTGATCAAGGAGTTTATGGACCCTTGGCTAGTGAAACTGAACATTGAATGTGCATTCTGTTTGTGGCCTGTTCAGGAGAATGAATGGCTGTTGTTGGTATGGTGGTTGGTAAAAAAATTGTAAAGCCATTACCACAGGCTGCTCAGTGGCATGTGCTACTTTTGAAAAATTCAGCTCCACTCTCCACTGGATATGGCAGTAAGATGTGTCCTGCCAGAGGGCCATTCATTATTTAGATGACTTACATGAGTAAGCTTCAGAAGGGCTAAAGGTGTTCATTTGTATGTGAGAGGAGTTGCATGTCCCCCTTGTCAAGGGGAAGTTTGAAAGTCTGAGCAAGGCCATATGCTTCTTAAGTTTGGCAGTTGATGCAGGCAGGGGCTTCTTTTATCTTCTGGAGAATAAACTAGAAAAGTTGAAGGGTAAGATTGAATGGTTTTGGACTAGAGACAAGGTACGGGTTAAGTAAGCCATGGAGCTTTTGGGCCTGCTGAACTTTGCATGCCAGGCAATTAGCCCAAGTAGAAGCTTTTGAAGATGAGAAGCATACATGCTGAGAGGTGGAAACAGTAAGCATTACTGGGTGTGAGATGGTAAGATAGTTAAAGAAGATTTACATTTGTGGGCTACATTTCTTGAATACTTCTAAGGTAATTTTTTTGGCAGTGAGATTGGGTTAATCAGGAGGACTTGCTGTTCTTCAAAGATACCATAGGAGGGCATGGAATGCGGCCTGTTTCAATGGAGAGTGGTTTGCAGCTCAGTGGCCAGATGGATGGGATGAGGAGTGGAGGAGGGATGTGTCATTTTTAGAGATGATGCTCATTTGGGCAACTTTGGTGTTTGGCAAGAACACTTGTAGGATAGAAGGGAGGCTTTCAATTCTGATAACCTGGCAGTAGTCCAGGTCTTGCAGACAAAGACTGCTGAGTCTAAGTTGCTTTTTCTGGTTTTAAGGAAGCTTATTTTACAAAGCCTGTTCATTATTTTTTTTCTTTTCATGTACACATTTGCTGGTTTCCAAACATTTGATAGCTGACAGCCTCTCTCTCATGTTTTCAGTTTCACAGGTTTTAGGAATTGGCCCCAGGGGAACAGGTTGAACTCATATTGATAATGGCAGAGGTGTGGCATCTTGGGCAGACATAGCAGAATAGTTGATTTGGCAATTCTGGGCAATATCCATGTGGAAGGCTTATTAAGGGGCATTATCAGTGTTTGGTAATTGTATAAAAGAGCTGCCTGAAGAGGAGACAGTATGATCTCTGGGTTGGGTTCTAGTGCTATTTGTCAAGCAGATGGCTTGAAGGGTGGGTGGTCAGGTCTGTTAGCATACATTTAGCAGCTATTAGCATGTCTACCAAGCTAGCTGGTTTGGAGGCTCAAACCAAATCATGGATAGTTGTATGGATGTTGAAGGAGTGGTATTGGGTACAAGGTAGGAGTGATGATGGGTGGCTACCGATGATGAAGCAGGCTCTTAGGGTAATGTTGTCAGTATTTCAGTTATTTATGGCAAATCTGAAGGAATACACAGTCTGGGTGACTTTGGCTGTGTAGATATACAAAGGAGTGTTTAGAGTTAAGGAGCTGCTGGGTTCATTCTTGTGGAAGGACATCTTTATATTCTCTTACGTAGTGTTGATTTGGTTGCAGCATTCTAAAATGGTTCAGGTTGGTAAAGGTACACAGACAGTACTGCTCAAGAGTGTGGAAGAGTTGCTTTGTCTTGTGGCATGGGATTATGGAATTAGAAGCTTCAGAGTTCACAAGACAGCATGGTTTAGGATTTAGTTTTTCATACTCAAAGTGATAAGGTGGTGGAGGCTAGCCAGTTTATATGCTTGGTTAAAAGGGCATTTCAGTGTTAGGGCATACAGGGTGAGAGTTTTTTAATGTACTTATTTTGTATAAGAAGAACATCAGATTACACAAAAAAGGGGGAGATCAGTAGAAATAAGAAACAAAGTGGGTTGGTGGTCATTGAAGGCATTTTTAACTTATTAGGCAATGTGGGCTTGTATGGCCGGTATGTTACTAATATATATATATTTTTTTAGAAGGGGATTGATGTCATTCTGGGCCACTCCTTTGTGTTCTGGACTCTGAAGCAAGCTGTGCTCAGGTTGGAATGAGCTGATCTGGGGTTACTATAATGCATGTGGAATGTGTCTTAGCAAGTTCTAGGGTGGCATCAACTCATGGACAAGCTGGAAGATATTCAATTGTTGATTGGAATAATGCATATTTTAGTCTTTCATTTGGCAGGTAAGGATCTTGGGATAATTCCGAAATGGCAATTATTAGCCACAATGGTCAGGTATTTGGCAAATTTGAGGCATAGGTATCTTTCCTAATCTTGGTCAGAGATAGTGCCGCGACTAGTATGGAGACATGCTATGAAATTTATGGCCATTGAATGAGCCCACCACTTTATTAATCACATGCTTGCAAGAGTTTTGGGATAGTTCAGTGTTTATTCTATTGAACTTAAGGATTTTGACAATAGGGATTCTATCTGGAGTACACTTGCATGATCTTGGTCTAGATTTGTTTAATGTACATCTCTCGTTATTCTTGAAGAATTTGATTAAGTCTTTGTAGCTATGGGAGAAAGGGGGAAGAGTCTGTTATCAGGCTGGTGGACAGAGAAGATGGGTTCGGATGAAATCATCTTCTGTTCTCCCTTCTTTTTCAACTTACAGTTTAGTTAGATTTGTGGTGGCTGTTTGTTATAAAAGTGAATGGTTTTACTCTGCTTCTAACGGGATTCTGGGTATAAGTGAGTGGAATGATTAATACTGCTTACATCAATGCTGAGTGAAGGTGAGCAGATAATGATGCCTACTATAACCTTTTTGTGTTGTGAAGTTAAGACATTTGAATGTTGTGGTATTATTCTTATATTTGATTATTTAATAACATGGTGTGGTTTTTACTTGAAAGGTGGATCTGGTCAACTTACCACATTCAATTCATTGTCAGTGAGTTCAGAATTAGTAATAACATTGTTAGCATTATTTAACTAAGTCACCTTGTATGTTTTTGTACAATTGTTTGTCCTTAATTTTTTTTTGAATTTGTTTCCCCTTGCTAATTTTACGTAAGTTCATTTTCTAGGGTTCCCCTGCTAAACTCTTTCAGGTAGATATAACATCTAAACCTTATGGGAGCATATCTAAACCTTTTTGGGAGATACTTGAGTCACCATGCTTTTCCACTGAAGTTATTAAATCCATTAAAATAATTCCCTCCAAGGACAAACTCGTATTTCGGCTGTTGTTAAAACCTTCCTTCACCATGTCTTTTTAAGTACTGGCTGTTGCTTTAGCATTTTATTTCTGCTCTTCTTCTTTATCTGAAGCCATCTCTGACTAACATGAATAGGCTCATTAAGATTCACTTTTATAAACGGTTTCACTTTGATTCCCTTGTCACCTTTCTCCCAACTAAAAGTACATCCTGATATGACGTTTCTTTCATCATAATTAAACATTTTTATCTTTGTATTCTTTAATTTCTCATCCTCCTGTTTCACGTTTCCAAAATACATCACAGTATTCCTCATATTTTGCATGATTTTGTAATTTCAGTATGCCTTGTTAGAGATAATAGCTTAGTCTTAAATGAATGCATTTCTAAATCTAAATATTACATATTAATTCCTTATAAGAAAAATAGTTGCTAGTACCTGCTATCCTTTCGAAAACTCATTATTGTCCTGTCCATAATTAGGCTGGTTCAAAACACACAGTCCCCTTGGAATTCTCTTATATGTAAGGCAAAACAGAAAAATGTTTTACCGCCACCACAGTTTTCTCATGTGAGTCATCTTCTGCTCTATTTTTACAAAAATGGATTTAACTTAATAAATTATATACACAATACAAACAAAACATGACTTTACTATGTAGCAGTCTATTCTATTCTATGCCAGAGGCTGTTTAGCTGAGCTTTGTCCAGAAAACCTTGACATTTTTTTTGATTGAATAAAATGATAGTCTCTATCGCCCCCCACAGTTGAAAGGTAATCATACCTCTCAACTGTCCAAATTTTTGCCTCATATTTTTGGTCTGTTCATTAAAAAATGTATGTCTTTTTTGGCAAATAACTGAGGATTGACCACTAAATAATGATTTACATTGAAGTTTCAGATTTTATATCCTTCATAAAATGAATGGTCTCAGAAATTCTAGCAACGTTCTAAGTTTATAAGAACAATATTTAAAATCTGTCCTTATTTTGGGCCTTTGTACCCCCATTATTTTATGCTTTCTCAGATTTCTTGTACTAAGAAGTTGAGAAGTATACATCTAATTAATTCCTAGGACTAAGCAAGAGACAAAGGACTTTAAATAAAATCCTGCAATGAAAATGTACATTGCACAATATAAGTAATACACCTTCCTTTCCCATGTAGCAGTACATTCAATGACAGAGGCTGTTCAAGTGAGCTTTCTCTTGAAAACACTGACAAATTTTCGTCTACCCTTTAATAATACACACCCGAAGGTCAGTTCACAATTTCTCTTCTAATTCCTATGACTCACTAAGAGACAACTGTGTTTTTTTCTCCTAACCAGAACTTCAAATATGCAAGGTAAAATGAAATACTGTATTTAAAAAATAAATCAATGTAGGTAATACAAGCCTACAAGCCAATACATTTGCCTTTCCCACACAGCATTCTATTCTATGGCAGAAGCCTTATCTTAGACGGATTCTGAGTCACAGTAAAACTTTCTAATTCAGAGACTGCTGCTATACCACTATGTTTTTACTCTTGCAGGGGTCTTAGTGCAGACAGCAGTCTCACTTGAGAAGCTGCATGCTAATGAGCTATTTCAGGAAAGTGGTAATGCTAATTAACCATATGATCTTCCTAAAAAATGCCAGCAAGTGTGTGTTGTGTGTGTGTGTGTGTGTGTGTGTGTGTGTGTGTGTGTGTGTGTGTGTGTGTGTGTGTGTGTGTGTGTGTGTGTGTTTGTTTATGTGCATATGTGTGTGTGTATGTGTGTGCACATTTGAGCATACAGTCAGGTGCGTGGGTAAATTTTTGTCACCGTATGAGAGTGTGTGCTTGTTCATAGATTCTGAAATATGTGTGTTTGTGGGAATGCCTGGAACTATGTTTGAATGACTAAATGTTTGTGGGTGTCTTTGCTGATGTGATGCATGGGCAACTAGAGAGAACACTAATGTGGTCATGTCAAACAGCAAAATGTTTGATTTAGAAACATGACAATGAGCTGATAATTTAGGTTTTAAAGTGGTTTTTCTATGTCTGTCCATCATGATAACTGACCAATGCACACTAGCCAACAAGCCTAGGTAGAGAGAATCTCTCTCCGAATTCAACACATTCCCCATCTGGGAACATTTTCGTAACCAAAATCTTCCAGTAAGCTTGAGAAATTTTGAGAAAAAAATTTACATTAAAGTATGCTAAATCCCCAGAAAAAAATATTTTCCCCACCTCTAATCATTTAGAAAAAAATAACAGAGAACTATGCACCACCAATAATTTCCTCAAAGTTGTAAAATGAAGGAATATAGCATGGTCAGCTTCAAGAAAATAAAACACTCTGGTTCTCACCAGCAATATGCCCAACATAGAAATCTAGATAAAAGGAAATTTAACTTTTTTATCAATAGCACTAATCTTTGATCCAATCTGAGGTGGTGGTGCTGTGGTAGCGTTGTCGCCTCACAGTAAGACGTTGTCTTGTTCGATTCTCAGCTAAGGCATCTTCTGTGTGGAGACATGCGTGAATGGGTGTGCCTTCATTGAAGGTTGTGCATCAGGGCTGGCAACTTGGTATGTAAAAATCTACTGCCAATCATTAGTGGACCGGAGTTCCACTGTGGCGACCCCTAACACAGCTCAACAAAAAGCCATCCATCGAATACAAAATCCATTGAGCCACAAAAGATTGAAAAACAAATAAAACAGTTGTTTTTGCAGGGGACAAGCTCCCCTGCACCCCCCATGTTGGGGGTTGTGCCCTGTACACCCCCTGTTAATTATATATACCAACACTGAGATCACACTACAGGGGAAAAGGGAATTTCCCTCGATCTCCACAAGTACGTCAATCTCTAAGTTAAAAATAACATCAATTTTCAAACAGATGATTTTTAATCAGCTGTGCAGGTAACCCCCCCCCCCACCCCAAGTTGATAATAACACTCATCAACAAAGCAGTATGGTCAGAGATAAAAAGACTATAAAAGGAAATAAATGGCAAATAATCCAAAAATGGGATAAAGACAAGAACATTCTGGACTGAGGTAAACAAAGATATAGACTGTTCCAAAATCCTTAAACTTCACTCTTTCCAGAAGGTCTTGTAAAGAAATTCTCTGCCAATCCTGTCTTCTACTCTGCTTCTACCAAAATAGGCCAGATCCAAGCTATAAACCTCACTACTCACCATTTACCCAAATAACTCTCACTAGAACAAATGGCAAAGCTAAATGATGCACTATCTAATTACCAAAGCTGATAATAATGGGATGTATCCATGATTCTTAAAAATATGTGAAGACATCTGAGTGAATTCAATATACTTTCTCATTCAGATTCTTCTAACCATAACCCACTTTATTTTGTCTCCACCCCCCCCCCTTGATGTTTCTATGTGATAACACTCTTCTGTTCAACAACATTCCCCTTTTTTCACTAACTTAATTATCACCAGTATCTCATCCTGACAAATCCCTTAATTCCTTTGGGTGATGTCTCTCCTCCTTTCTGAATTCACATTTCATTCTCATCTTTATGCACATCACTATTCCACCTGCACCACTTCTTTCCCTGTCATTTCTTCACAGCTTGTACTCGGGTCGATGTTCAGCTATCAAAAACAAAACATCCTCAAATAGCTAATTGTGGTACATAAAACATCCAAACTTTAAATTACCAAACATGGCTTACTTTGAAAACAAATTCATTGAATGGCCATAGTTGGCCAACAACCAGTAAGTAACACGATGCGTAAGGTAAGTGAAAGAAACCTTTTAAATTTGCCCTATTCCCCACTATAGTGTGGTGTTGGAGTATGTATATATAATTTGGGGGTGTGGGATACAGAGCTCCCCACCTTGGTTGGTTGCACTTGTGATGTTGGCCAACTCTGGTCATTCGATGAATTTATTTTTAAAGTAAGATGTTTTCAGTAATTTAATGTTTAGATGTTTTACGTATGATGATTAGCCTTTCAAGGATATTTTTTTCAATAGCCAAACATAGATCCCTTGTACCAAGATACTGTAATATTCAGTGCCCTCCTGTCACTGGTCCGTATTTCTGTGAAATCAGAAATGCCCAAATCCCCCCATGCCACTCCTAGCAAGTTCCCCATCTTCCTACCATCACCCAAATCAACTCCAGCTCTACTCAGTGGCATACCGCCTGTTCAGAGGCGATCTGTGCCTGATGTATAAAGCCATGTCCAACCCGGAATTAATGGACATGCTGCACCTCAGAAAATCCAAATCCCATTGAGCTACACGCTCGAGAGACTTGAACCTCAGCACTGAAATAAATAGGATATGCTGGAGGGACAGATTCATAACCCAGAGGTTCCCTTCACTCTGGAATAAAATCCCAGTCCAGGTTAGGCAGAGTCCCTCATTGACTCTCTTCAAGAGGAATCTTGATGAGTGGATGGGAGATCGTAGGTTTACCCCAGGTATCACTTCTGTGTCACTGTTAGACAGAGGCACAGTATACTAACCTCGAAAAAGGGCATAGCAAAATAAATTTAAAATGGGTGGCGAAAGCCAAACACATTCTGGCTAGGCTTATAAATGCCCTAGGGCAGATAGCCTAGTATGAACCTATGAACCTCTGAACACTACAGCAAGGAAAAGGGAAATCTCCCATTCCATGTTGTATGCAGATCTCTGTTCAGAATTTCGAGGTTCTAAAACTTTGATCATATGGTCTTGACCATATGAATTTTGAAGTTTTAGGATTTCGTGATTCTGAAGGGAACCCATCTATATTTATACACTCTAGAAAAAATAAGGTATTGCTACTCAATTAGAGATATTATTTACAAGAGAGAAATAAAATAAGAAGGTAGCTGCATATTTGGGTAAAACAGTAAAGGTGAATATTAGTATAATGAGGGAAATGTAAAATGTAAAAGAGAGGTAAAAAGAACTCAAGAGCAGGTTATACACTTTGTAGCACAGCATGTGGAAAATATGTATAAGAGTGAAAATAAGTAAAACAATAGAGAATAGAAAGTAAAAAAAAATCCAAAATGAGTTAAGGAAGAAGTTGCAAAAATGGATATTACTGAATTGTATGAGGTACTTTGCAAAGTAAATATTGATCCAGTATCTGGCCCAGATAGTATAGAGTCTTGAATGTACAAGAAATTAATTGATTGGCAAAGTGAGTATTTTGTAAATATACTGAATAAAGGGTTTGTTTATGAAGGGTTATGTAATGGGATATTAAAGACACCTACTCTTTTTGATAGTTCCTGTGGGATTTTTTACATCCAGCTGAACTACCACCAACTCAGGCAGATGGTACATCAGTTTAACTTCTCATCTGAAAACTTGGGAGTGCATCATCCCCTTAAACTGCACTGTTGTGTCAACAATACTTTCACCTGGTGTGGGAATAGAATCCACAGCTTTCTGTACCAAAGGCATGTGTGCTACAACTATGACCACACAAATAAAACAATGAATCAAGTCCTCCAGTCCAATCAGACCAACCAGCTGTGCCTCCTGACACTATGCACCGGGGAAGCTGCCCCCTTCTCCTCACTCTAGCTATGCTTCATCTGACTATTTCCCCAATCTGCTGCCTCTCAGTCTAAAATTGAAGACTAAAGGACAATAAAAATCACTTCTCAAAGTTAGGAGCAAAAAATAAAATGTCTTCCATCATCCTGCTATAACTGCACCATTCCCGTTATTAGCACATACAGGCCATCCACCTCAACCACAAATACATTATCTTCATTCATTTATGAAGTAACAATATCCTCCTAGCTTTATAAATCAATGCCATTGCATCACTTGTACCCCATCAGTAACCTGTGAGTTGGTATTTTTGCCAGGTCTTCCCATTCTCCTATCATGGTGAAGTCATTCTTCACTTTTAATTGCTGTAGCCATTTATTATACTCCCTTATCTACTTCTTCCTCCTCAGATTGTTGGCTGCTGAAATGGGTAACACATCTGAGAATGCTGCTTCCAATCCCCATTCAGGCATCTGTTTGCCACATGCCTAGCACTGATTGCAGCAACCTTTACTGTCTCCTCTGAAAAACATTGAAGACTCATTTACAGTATTCATGTACCACCCCTCCCCTTAATTACAAATTTGGTAACCTTTTTTTGTCTACGACTAAGCTAGGGACCAGTTTCACTGTAATAAAGTCGTCTTCTCCTCATGGCCAAGACTATTAATCTTCTTGGTGACTAAGTCTTAAATCACAAAAATGTTATCACTTTCACCAGACAGACTTTTGTTTCCATCACTTCCCAGTCAGTGTTACCATCCATCCTGTAAGCAGTAACCCTCTGTAACTGCGCCACTTTCAGCTTCTGACACTGTTAGTGTTGGTTACATCCATCTGTGTTCCACATTTGCTCTCCTTCCCAAAATTCCTACACTCTTACAATAAACCATTCACTCTGCTCTTTCCATTTTATGGTCTCTGAGTCCATTTCCTCTCTGCTTTATTATCATGTCTTTCCACTGTAAATTGTAGCTTTCTGCTTATGATATGTATAACAGCCTTAACAGTGTAGCTCTAAAATATCACTTCAAATCAGGTAATCCTAAACCTCCTTGTTCTGTAGGGAGAATGAACGTATCCAGCTTGACTCTTGCCCTCTTTCCCTTCCAGATGAAATCTTTCAACTCTTTATTAATTACTATCCACAAGTTCTCTCTTGTTGATAAAATATGCCTACCTGTGCATAAAACTAAATGGACTAAAACATGCTTATATCTTGATATCCATATTCATAGTTAAGAGCTTCCAGTTTTTGCATTATCTTTCATTAAGTCTCTTTCCATACATCCTTAGCTGCCATAACAGAATTCTTTTAATCCATACTCCTAAATAATTAATTTTATCATGTCCCCATAAATATGGTTACTGCTGAACCAGTCCATCTGTTGGTACATAGTTTACAGCTATACCCTTTGTTTTATCTTCATTAATTTTATTTCCTGAAAAAAATGGGACGGTCTCAAAATGTTCCACAATACTGAAATGTCCATTTCTGTTTCCATCAGGTACAAAATAATATCATCTCCAAATAATGCCAGCTTTTCTTGAACACCATACCAATTAAATCCTTGAATTTCTGAGTCCCTTATTTTCTTTGTAAATGGTTCTAATTATAATGCAAATAACAGAGGGGAAAGAGGACTCTGCTGCCTTGTTCCTCTGTTTAGACTCAACTTATCAGAGAGACCCCCACACTTTGATTTTTGCCTCTGATCCCTCATATATACTTCTAATGTATCAGGAAATGTAAATACTTCCATTGTCCTACCCATAAAATTCCAACTTACTCTGTCAAATGCTTTTTCTGCATTAAGACTCACCAACAATAGTGGTATTTTCTTACATTCTGCTTCCCCCTGGATATCATTGTTCTATTAATGTTGTCAGATGTTTTCTTTCCCTCCACAAAATCACACTGATGCATATCTGTTAATTCTGTCAACACCATTGCCATTCTTTTAGCCATTATAGACACACATAATTTATAATCATGATTTACAATTAAAATGGGCCTATATGAAGCTGGTTCTGATAGGTCTTTACCGTCTTTGGGTATTGCAACCACCATAGCTAGCTTTCTTCCAGGAAGTTAGTGCCTCTCCTCCTTTTAAACTATTGTTAAACAAAACTTACCAGATCTTTATCACCTTCCTCTCTCATTGCTTTCAAACTTGCACCAGAATACTGTCTATTACTTGAGACTGTCTTGCAGACTGGTTATACTTCTCAAATATCTCATCTTATCCTATATGAACTATTAGTTATTGAGCCACATCTACCTCTAACCTTGGCATATTTATGTCTTCCATAAATATTTCCATTTCTGCTTTTTCTTGATTTCCCCACTTCTCTGCTTTATACGCATTTTCATGAAACTTCTGAAATATCTCTAATATTTCTACAGTACCTCTGGTTATTTATTTATTTATTTATTTATTTATGTTTTGTTATAGGCACTCTTAAGTTTGGAAACAACCTTTTCTACTTTCTGTTGCCTAACTCTCTGTCAATTTTTTTTTGGCTCTGAAGTTATTATAAAAAAAAAAAAAAAAAAAAAAAAAAAAACAGTTGCTTAACATCAGTCTTTCTAAACTCATGCATATCCAGGTGCTATCTCAGCACTTTGCAATTTAGCCTCTTCTTGTGTCAGATTCTTCTTATTCTGCTCAGACAAGCTCCTCGTGGTCCTGCAGAGTGGTCCTAGCTACAGAGAACTCAGAAAAGTGACTACTTTCTGGATTTAAGAATCTTTGCTGTTTTTTTACTTGGAATAGCTTCTGTAGCTTACCCTGAACAAGCTTAAACTATTTTTTAGCTGTTTGCTGCATTATTTTAAAATCTGCACTTAAAGTTACTTTTTAGTTGAATTTGATCGAAAGTTTGTTTGTTTGTTTGTTTAATTTAACTGTTGAGGCTGCCCACTAAAGTGTTCTAGCCTGTGTAACTGATTTATCACTGTTTCTGCATTTTCTGTGTGTTTCTATCAAAAAAACAAAAAAACAAAAAAAATAATCCTTGTTTTCCTGCCTCTCCTCAACTAGTTTAGACCAGTTTACAGGCATTGCTGTATTCTGGGCTGTGGTGTAGTTCCTGTGTTGTCCATTACCTTACTTGGATAGAAGGAAGTTTCTTTGCTCACCAGTGGGAGTGGGGAGACTTGAGCAGCCTACCTGTTCCTGTAGGAAGTGACCTCAGCACAAGAGCTGTACTAATTGGTTGTTTTGGACCATTTCTAGCTCTTTTGTAGTTCCCTGTTTAAAATCCGCCTCTGGGCATTTTTTTCTGGCTATACTGCTCAGACAAGCTCCTCGTGGTCCTGCAGAGTGGTCCTAGCTACAGAGAACTCAGAAAAGTGACTACTTTCTGAATTTAAGTATCTTTGCTGTTTTTTTTACTTGGAATAGCTTCTGTAGCTTACCCTGAACAAGCTTAAACTATTTTTTAGCTGTTTGCTGCATTATTTTAAAATCTGCACTTAAAGTTACTTTTTAGTCGAATTTGATCGAAAGTTTGTTTGTTTGTTTGTTTAATTTAACTGTTGAGGCTGCCCACTAAAGTGTTCTAGCCTGTGTAACTGATTTATCACTGTTTCTGCATTTTCTGTGTGTTTCTATCAAAAAAACAAAAAAAGAAAAAAATAATCCTTGTTTTCCTGCCTCTCCTCAACTAGTTTAGACCAGTTTACAGGCATTGCTGTATTCTGGGCTGTGGTGTAGTTCCTGTGTTGTCCATTACCTTACTTGGATAGAAGGAAGTTTCTTTGCTCACCAGTGGGAGTGGGGAGCCTTGAGCAGCCTACCTGTCCCTGTAGGAAGTGTCCTCAGCACAAGAGCTGTAGTAATTGGTTGTTTTGGACCATTTCTAGCTGTTTTGTAGTTCCCTGTTTAAAATCCGCCTCTGGGCATTTTTTTCTGGCTATACTGCTCAGACAAGCTCCTCGTGGTCCTGCAGAGTGGTCCTAGCTACAGAGAACTCAGAAAAGTGACTACTTTCTGGATTTAAGTATCTTTGCTGTTTTTTTACTTGGAATAGCTTTTGTAGCTTACCCTGTACAAACTTAAACTGTCTTTTTAGCTGTTTGCTGCATTATTTTAAAATCTGCACTTAAAGTTACTTTTTAGTTGAATTTGATCGAAAGTTTTGTTTGTTTGTTTGTTTAATTTAACTGTTGAGGCTGTCAACTAAAGTGTGCTAGCCTGTGTAACTGATTTATCACTGTTTCTGCATTTTCTGTGTGTTTCGATCAGGAAAACAAAAAAACAAAAAAATAATCCTTGTTTTCCCGCCTCTCCTCGACTAGTTTAGTCCAGTTTACAGGCATTGCTGTATTCTGGGCCGTGGTGTAGTTCCTGTGTTGTCCATTACCTTACTTTGATAGAAGGAAGTTTCTTTGCTCACCAGTGGGAGTGGGGAGCCTTGAGCAGCCTACCTGTCCCTGTAGGAAATGACCTCAGCACAAGAGCTGTAGTAATTGGTTGTTTTGGACCATTTCTAGCTCTTTTGTAGTTCCCTGTTTAAAATTCGCCTCTGGGCATTTTTTTCTGGCTATACTGCTCAGACAAGCTCCTCGTGGTCCTAGCTACAGAGAACTCAGAAAAGAGACTACTTTCTGGATTTAAGTATCTTTGCTGTTTTTTTACTTGGAATAGCTTTTGTAGCTTACCCTGTACAAGCTTAAACTGTCTTTTTAGCTGTTTGCTGCATTATTTTAAAATCTGCACTTAAAGTTACTTTTTAGTCGAATTTGATTGAAAGTTTTGTTTGTTTGTTTGTTTAATTTAACTGTTGAGGCTGCCCACTAAAGTGTGTTAGCCGGTGTAACTGATTTATCACTGTTTCTGCATTTTCTGTGTGTTTCTATCAAAAAAACAAAAAAATAATCCTTGTTTTCCCGTCTCTCCTCGACTAGTTTAGACCAGTTTACAGGCATTGCTGTATTCTGGGCTGTGGTGTAGTTCCTGTGTTGTCCATTACCTTACTTGGATAGAAGGAAGTTTCTTTGCTCACCAGTGGGAGTGGGGAGCCTTGAGCAGCCTACCTGTCTCTGTAGGAAGTGACCTCAGCACAAGAGCTGTAGTAATTGATTGTTTTGGACCATTTCTAGCTCTTTTGTAGTTCCCTGTTTAAATTCCACCTCTGTGGGGTTTTTTCTGTCTATACTGCTCAGACAAGCTCCTCGTGGTCCTGCAGAGTGGTCCTAGCTACAGAGAACTCAGAAAAGTGACTACTTTCTGGATTTAAGTATCTTTGCTGTTTTTTTTACTTGGAATAGCTTCTGTAGCTTACCCTGAACAAGCTTAAACTGTTTTTTAGCTGCTTGCTGCATTATTTTAAAATCTGCACTTAAAGTTACTTTTTAGTCTAATTTGATCGAAAGTTTGTTTGTTTAATTTAACTGTTGAGGCTGCCCACTAAAGTGTGCTAGCCTGTGTAACTGATTTATCACTGTTTCTGCATTTTCTGTGTGTTTCTATCAAAGAAACAAAAAAATAATCCTTGTTTTCCCGCCTCTCCTTGACTAGTTTACACCAGTTTACAGGCATTGCTGTATTCTGGGCTGTGGTGTAGTTCCTGTGTTGTCCATTACCTTACTTGGATAGAAGGAAGTTTCTTTGCTCACCAGTGGGAGTGGGGAGCCTTGAGCAGCCTACCTGTCCCTGTAGGAAGTGACCTCAACACAAGAGCTGTAGTAATTGGTTGTTTTGGACCATTTCTAGCTCTTTTGTAGTTCCCTGTTTAAAATCTGCCTCTGGGTGTTTTTTTCTGGCTATACTGCTCAGACAAGCTCCTCGTGGTCCTGCAGAGTGGTCCTAGCTACAGAGAACTCAGAAAAGTGACTCCTTTCTGGATTTAAGTATCTTTGCTGTTTTTTTACTTGGAATAGCTTCTGTAGCTTACCCTGAACAAGCTTAAACTGCTTTTTTAGCTGTTTGCTGCATTATTTTAATCTGCACTTAAAGTTACTTTTTAGTCGAATTTGATCGAAAGTTTGTTTGTTTGTTTGTTTAATTTAACTGTTGAGGCTGCCCACTAAAGTGTGCTAGACTGTGTAACTGATTCATCACTCTTTCTGCATTTTCTGTTTGTTTCTATCAAAAAAACAAAAAAACAAAAAAATAATCCTTGTTTTCCCATCTCACTTCGACTAGTTTAGACCAGTTTACAGGCATTGCTGTATTCTGGGCTGTGGTGTAGTTCCTGTGTTGTCCATTACCTTACTTGGATAGAAGGAAGTTTCTTTGCTCACCAGTGGGAGTGGGGAGACTTGAGCAGCCTACCTGTTCCTGTAGGAAGTGACCTCAGCACAAGAGCTGTACTAATTGGTTGTTTTGGACCATTTCTAGCTCTTTTGTTGTTCCCTGTTTAAAATCCGCCTCTGGGTGTTTTTTTCTGGCTATACTACTCAGACAAGCTCCTCATTGTCCTGCAGAGTGGTCCTAGCTACAGAGAACTCAGAAAAGTGACTACTTTCTGAATTTAAGTATCTTTGCTGTTTTTTTTACTTGGAATAGCTTCTGTAGCTTACCCTGAACAAGCTTAAACTGTTTTTTTAGCTGTTTGCTGCATTATTTTAAAATCTGCACTTAAAGTTACTTTTTAGTCGAATTTGATAGAAAGTTTGCTTGTTTGTTTGTTTAATTTAACTGTTGAGGCTGCCCACTAAAGTGTGCCCGTGTAACTGATTTATCACTGTTTCTGCATTTTCTGTGTGTTTCTCTCAAAAAAAAACAAAAAAAATAATCCTTGTTTTCCCGTCTCTCCTCGACTAGTTTAGACCAGTTTACAGGCATTGCTGTATTCTGGGCTGTGATGTAGTTCCTGTGTTGTCCATTACCTTACTTGGATAGAAGGAAGTTTCTTTGCTCACCAGTGGGAGTGGGGAGCCTTGAGCAGCCTACCTGTCCCTGTAGGAAGTGACCTCAGCACAAGAGCTGTAGTAATTGGTTGTTTTGGACCATTGCTAGCTCTTTTGTAGTTCCCTGTTTAAAATCCGCGTTTGCACGGCTTTGCGTGGTTTTGTGCATAGCGCAGCGACGGTTAAACAAGGTTAAACTTCTTCTGGCTCCGCCAAGTCTGCTCTTCAAATTTTCCCTTAAGGAAGCTCTTTTCTTAGTATAATCAGACTACTCGCTATATTATAAGCCTAGCACTTGTTCTCAAAACTTCTCTACTAAGTAAGCACTCTCGTACTAAGTAAGCACTACATCCACCTACCACCCTTGTGAATATCCACTTCCCTTAAAGGCACAGCACTCCCTTATACTGTTCTAACATGTTGAGTGGTAGATTACTGGTGTCCTCTCCAGTTCAGCTGGTTAATTTGGGTATCTTGAGACAATGCTACAATTGTCTCAAGTACACAGACAACCCTCTCCTCCTCCCAACAAACACAAATACATGTGAGAGATGCAACTATATAGCCAAACTGGAGGCTGAACTCTCTCAACTCAGGGCTGGCATGACCAGACAGGAGGAGATGGTAACCACACACACAACAAACCCAGTCCCACATAGACCTACCACAACTGCAAACCAAACACATAAAAACACAAAGACATACTCGGAGGCTCTAATAAAAAACTTACCAAAGCAACAGAGGCTCCCAAAGCAGACATCCAAAAATCCACCACCTCAAAACAAAACACATGCAACACATACTTCAATAAATCAGTGTGTCAACCAATCACAGCCCTTAAGGCCAAACACCAGGCCTGATACACTAGTAATAGGTGACTCTATAGTCAGACACACTGATGTCCCGCTTACCAGGCTGAACAAGGAGAGGGTGACTGTGAGCTGCCTATCGGGAGCTAGGATCCGCCACATAACACACGCACTCAGGTCACTCCAAAGCAAGTACAAATATGACTCCGTCATTGTCCATGCTGGCATGAATGACCTGAGACGTACGTCCCTGGACTACAAGAAAAGAGACATAGAGGAGCTGTCCGATTATGTAGCCCAGGCTGGTATGACCCTGACCCTGAGAAGCATCATTCCCTCACCAAGAATGATGCCACAATACAAAGACAAGATGATCAGCTTTAATAATTGGCTCAAGTACTGGTGTCATTCTAAGGGGATCCAATGTCTGTCTGCCTGGGATGACATGTTGGACAAACCACGCTTCTTCGCAAGGGATGGCTTACACCTGTCACCACTGGGCTTCCGAATATTGGCTAAGGCTCTTGCCACGCCCATAGTGCCTTTTTTAGGCAAGGCTCAAAAGACAAACCCACCTCCTTAGAAAACAAAAATGGAAAAAAACTAAGGGTAATGCTGCTCAACACCAGAAGTCTAAATCTCAAGATGCAGGCACTCGATGCACTCCTCAGCATGGAGAACATCGATGTCTGTGCAGTAACTGAAACCTGGTACAAGGCTCCTGAGAGCACCCCAGCACTACCAGGCTATACATTGTACCATGCTTTTTGGCCCCAAAACCCGAGCCGAACCACAAAGGGAGGGGGATTGTCCATATTCTTCAAGGACACCCACACCTCCAGGTTAGTAGCAACACATGAAGCATCAGAGACCATACAGGTGCAACTAACCATAGGCAAAACTGCTATACAACTGGTAGCATGTTACAGACCACCCTCCCAATCTCAGGAACCCCACTCAGACTTCCTGAAGACATTGGAGGATATGAATGTATCACAAAATACCATCATACTGGGAGACTTCAACTACCCAAACATAGATTGGGTACATTATTCTAGCCCTAACACCCTAGCCCAAAGGTTCCTGGAATTCATAAATTCAAATGCACTGGAACAACTAGTCACCTCTCCCACTAGGGGAGATAATATACTAGACCTGATCATCAAAAACATGGGGACAAAATGCTCCACACTGGAGGTATACCCCTCACTAGTGAGATCTGACCACAAACTAATCACCCTGGATATACATATCCCACCTCCACCCCAGCACAAAAGACCACAGTGAAAAACTTCTCAAAAGCAGACTTCACTCTTCTTAAGACTGAGATGGTATCCTTTAAGCCCACTGGGCCAGTGGATACCACATCCCACAATGCCGAATCCTTCACAAATGCTTTCTATGGACATCTCCAAGGATGCATGGATCATGCAATCCCAAATAAATCCAAGTCCCTCTCCACCAAAGGCAAGCGTCCTGTCTGGTGGACCTTAGCCATTAACAAACTGTATAACAAAAGAAGGAAGCTACTGCACGTCAGAGCAAAATCCCATAAAGGGAAGACATCTCTGATCAACATTAGCAGAAAACTACGTTCTCTCATAAAACCATCCAAGGCCAACTTTGAGAGAAAAATCGCTAAGGACACTAAAGATAACCACAAAGCCTTCTTCAGCTATGTTAGAAACCTGGGCGGAAACCCTCAGATATGCTCAGAGTTAGTTCACAACAACAAAAAATACACTGAACCCACAGATATTGCCAACATTCTGGCTGACAGGTTCATTGCAAATTTCTCCCCTCCCTCACCCCCAAAAGAAGAAATACTTATCCCAGATGAATGTAATCTCCCTGTCATCTCAGATGTCCAAGTGAGAACTGTCCTCAACAAAGCTAAAAACACAGCATCAATGGGACCTGACGGTATCCCGGGTTGCGTGCTACATGAACTCCAAGAGGAGCTAAACCCACACATAAAAATGCTATTTAACCTTAGCCTTACTACAGGATATGTACCAGAACACTGGCGTACAGCAACAGTGGTCCCACTCCACAAAGGGGGTACCGCTACAGACCCTGGGAACTACCGATCCATAAGCTTAACCAGCCTGGTCTGCAAAGCTATGGAAAGAATCATTATGGAACTCATAAACAGAGACATATGGGACCTACAGACACTTGACTCCACCCAGTTCAGCTTTGTAAAGGGCAGATCCTGCCTTTTGAACCTGGTTGACTTTTTCGAAACAGTCACTAGAGCCATTGATGAGGGCAAAGCAGTCCATACAGCCTACCTGGACTTGGCTAAGGCCTTTGACACAATACCCCACTCAGGCATCATAGATAAGCTCAACAGCTTAAACGTAAACCCTTATGTCATTAGATGGGTTGCAAACTGGCTAAAGGACAGAACCCATAAAGTTAAAATCACTGGAGCAATGTCAGACTCAAAGTCAGTCAAAAGTGGTGTCCCACAGGGATCTGTCCTGGGACCCCTTTTGTTCGGCATTTATTTCTCAGATGTTAAAGCAAACATGGGAGGGTTGTGGCTGACAAAGTTCGCAGATGACTACAAACTAGGCGCCATAGTTGATACACCAGCAGACACATACATCCTACAAAAAGGCCTCACAGAAACGGACAACTGGTGCCGGAGTCACGGCCTTAAACTAAATGCCAAAAAATGTATAGTCATCCCCTTTGGGAAAAACAAAGTACCCACAAATTATCACATAGACAGCAACCCACTGAGTACGGAAGAAGTAATCAGAGACCTAGGGACCCAAGTCAACAGCGACCTCTCATTTGACACCCACGTTGCCAAAGTGGTTAGAAAAACATTCTACCTTGCACACCTCATCATGAAGGGATTCACATCCAGATCCAAGGATGTCATTGTACCCCTATACTCCTCCCTCATCAGACCCATGATTGAGTACAATGCCCCATTTGGTATGTACCTCACCCGGCATTTGCAACAGCTGGAGAGACCACAAAAGTACCTCACCAAGAGGATCAAGGGTCTCCAACATATGTCTTATTCTGCCAGACTAAAGAAACTTCAGCTCTATTCAGTAGCATGCCGCCTGCTCAGAGGTGATTTCTGCCTGACGTACAAGGCCATGTCCAATCAGGATCTGATGGACATGCTCCACCTCAAAAAATCCAAATCCATCAGGACTATGAGAGCTAAAGACTTAAACCTCAGCACAAGTATGAATAGGACATGCTGGAGGCATAGATTCATAACTCAGAGGCTTCCCATGCTTTGGAACAAGATCCCAGTTCATATTAGGCAGAGCCCCTCACTGACTGTCTTCAAGAGAAATCTTGATGAATGGATGGGAGATTGTAAGTTTACCCCAGGGGTCACATCTGTGTCACTGCTAGATAGGGGCACAGTAAACGAATTCTATTATATAAGGGGACCTTCATTGTGTCACTACTAGACAGAGGCACAGTATTCTAAATTTATTCTGTACATTTTTGTACCATTTCATGGTGTGGCAAAAGCCACATCACTATGGCTAGGCTTACAAATGCCCCAGGGCAGATAGCCTAGTACTAAACTATGAAACTATGAAACTATGTAATACTTTAACCATTGTCAGCCCTTCTAAATAAGTACTTTATATCTTCCCTTATCATTTCTGAATAATTTCCACTACCTATTACTTAAATTCCTCTCTTTTTAACAGGCAGATGGGGAAGTGCCAGTATCTCATCTTTACTTCATTACCCTCTATTTTTATCTTAGTAGGTATTGGCTCATAATCTGAAATAGTTATTGGATACATGTCAGAGTTCTCAATTAAATGCGCATGTTCCTGTGCAATATAAATTATGTGTAATGTAGCCCAGTTATTATACCTTGAGGAATAATATGTAAATTCTCTCTGAGTTCCTACTACTGAATTCATAGCTTTCATACCCATTATGTTCATAAATTTCTTCAGAAATCTACCCTCTAAAATTTCTCTCTTATGCCACCAGATACATCCTCATAGTTGCAAATCAAACTCCAGTCCCAATCCTATAAATAATATTCTCTGCTGAAAGTTAATTATTTCTCCCCACATTTTTAAGCTCCATGATAGCAGTTTTCAGTGGAATATAAATACATGCCAGTTGTAATGCTTACTCATTGCCTGTAGCCACTTACTACTACAAATCTGCCATTGTTATTCCCGCTTCTATCATGATGGCCATACCAAGGCCATAGATGAAGGGAAGGTAGTCCACACAGCCTATCTGGACCTCGCAAAGGCATTTGACACAATACCCCACTCGGGCATCATAGATAAGCTATCCAGCTATCCAGCCTAAATATAAACCCCTATGTCACAAGATGGGTCACAAACTGGCTCAAAGACAGAACCCACAGAGTCAGAGTTGCTGGAGCCATGTCAGACTCGAAACCGATCACAAGTGGCGTCCCACAAGGTTCTGTCCTGGGACCTCTCTTGTTCAGTATTTACTTTTCTGAGGTACAGGCCAATGTGGGAGGACTATGGCTCACCAAGTTCGCAGATGACTGCAAACTAGGCGCCATAATCGACTCTCCAGCTGACACAAACATCCTTCAAAAAGGTCTCGCAGAGATGGATAACTGGTGCCAGAGCCATGGTCTAAAGCTAAATGCCAAAAAGTGTATAGTCATACCCTTTGGCAAAAACAATGTGCCCACAAATTACCACATAGGTGGTAACCCATTAAGTACAGAGAAAGTAATTAGGGATCTGGGGACCCAAGTTGATAGCAATCTCTCCTTTGACAACCACATTGCCAAAGTGGTTAGAAAGACCTTCTACATAGCCCACCTCATCATGAAAGGATTCACATCTAGATCAAGAGAGGTAATCGTGCCCCTTTATTCATCCCTCATCAGGCCCATCATAGAATACAATGCCCCCTTTGGGATGTACCTTACCCGACACCTGCAGCAATTAGAAAGACCCCAAAAGTACCTCACCAGGAGGATCAAGGGACTCAAACAGATGCCATATGCTGCTCGGTTAAAAAAACTCCAGCTCTACTCAGTTGCATACCGCCTACTTCAAGGCGATCTATGCCTGACATATAAAGATATGTCCAACCCAGAATTAATGGACATTCTCCACCTCAGTAAATCTAAATCCCTTAGAGCCATGCGCTCGAAGGACTTGAACCTCAGCACAGAAATAAATAGAACATGCTAGAGGGACAGATTCATAACCCAGAGGCTCCCTTTACTCTGGAATAGAATTCCAATTCATGTTAGGCAGAGCACCTCATTGACTCTCTTCAAGAAGAATCTTGATGAGTGGATGGGGGATCATAGGTTTGTCCCGGGGATTACTTCCGTGTCACTATTAGATAGAGGCACAGTAAACTAAACTTTAAAAAGGGCACAGTATACTCAAATCAAGGGGTGGCGTAAGCCAAACACAATTGGGCTAGGCTTATAAATGCCCCAGGGCAGATAGCCTAGTATGAACCTATGAACCTATGATAGGAGGTTCGCTAACAAATAATATCAATGCTCCTCTTTTCTTTTGTCCCTGATATTCTGCTGAATATCTATACTGAAATCCTTTATTTACCAAATTCACATGCTCATTTATTTTCAAATGTGTCTCTAGTAGCATTACTATTTATACTCTGCATTTTTTAATTTAATTATTCTTTCCTTTTTGTCTATACCTGTGAGATCATTGACATTCCAAAATAATATGGAAATTCACCATTAAGGTAAGAAGTCATTATTCCTACTAATTATATATGGCAGTTTTTTTAAATGTCTATTTCCAGCTTTTGCAATACATGCACATGCTAATGTTTGTTGGGTTAATCCTGTATAAAGTGTTTCTTGTCATCAACATTAGAACAAATGTCACATTTTACAAGAGTTTCTGTTTCTATAAAAACCCTCAAAAAACACTAATTCTATATGGCAGGTTTTTAAATGTCTATTTCCAGCTTTTGTTATACATGCACACACTAATGTTTGGCACAGCTTAATCCTTTATAAAGTTTTTCTTATCATCAACATTAGAACAAATGTCACATTTTGCAAGACTTTCTGTTTTGATAAAAACAGCACACCCCAAACACTGCTATAACCTGTAAACTTAATATAACACACACAATTGTGTACATCTTCAAAAATGAAGTTTAACCTTCTTAATAGGAACATTTGCCCCAAACACACAGCTGCTAACACAGGACTTAATTAACATAAAATTGAGGCTATCCATGCGCAGAAAGACTCAAAACCAAACTTGCCCTCTGGCCAATTTAAACGCATACTTTGGGGTTTCAAATAGTGGTTATCAGCTCAAAAGAGATCTGGTTACTATCTCCTGGCAGTAGCATACAAACCAAAATCTTCCTAATTTAAAACCACTGCTACAGAACATCCAGGAGTGCAGTAAATGACCAGTTTAAAGCAAACCGAATAAAAGTGGAGAAACTCACAGGGAAAAAGTCAAAAGCACTTACAAATAGATCAGAGTGCAATAACGCAGCAAAAAAATGTACATTTTTATAAGCAGCACAAGTATATTATAGGATAAGGTGCAAAACAGCAATGTGCAACATACATTCAGCTCTGGATGGATCTGGATTCAGTAGAGAGACAGTCTGTCTCAGCACTGTGAAGTATTTATCTAGCACTAGACAGATTGTAAAGAAAAGTAAATGATCAATATGTCAGCCTATTTTTAGTTGTTTTGACTTTGGATTATTTTAAGTGATTATAGTGAACTGTCCATGTCTCAGATTGATAGTATCTTTTCTAAATTTCAGTCATGGCTCTACTTACATATGCGAAACAAAGCAGACTAAGAAGCTGTAGCACTAATTTGCACTTGAAGTAAATTACAAAAGTTAAAAATAAAACAGAATGTGACCAGCATCCACCAGGTATGCCCACGCAGACAATTTATTAAAAATTATTGAGTAATTGACTATTTTCACCCCCACACCACTACTCTGGAATCTCCCCATCTTGTCCACTTCCCTATTCTACTACCCCCATTGTCCCACCATTGATCCCTCCTATCCACTTCCCTTTCTCCTTAACCCCTCTAGACCTACCATTGAACCAAGTGAGATATTCAAGTACTCACATTTTACCTTAATATCATACCACCACTTATATCTACATAATATCTACTGAATCTGCTGATTCCTACAACAGTACTTAAATAGCCAATCACAAAAGTACTCACATAGCCTTTCACTCAACTATTATACCTCCTAAATGTATTAAAGATTAGTACCTAGACTCCAATTAATTCCTATGTCTACTTTGCACCCACTGCATGAAGTGTCTATTTAAATTATGCTTGCAGAAAAAAAATACTCATATGGTATGTTCTCATGTATATTCTCTATATAATTTTATACTATCCTGGAATGTATATGTTCTTATCTATATACTCTGTAATACTGGTTTACTATCTTTGATATAGAATGACTACTTATGTACTCTTTCATTAACTGTATAAGCTGCCAATTATATGTACCAATTGTCTCTATTAATGTAAATTCTGTATTGTATGTGAATTGTTTTATATGTGGAGCTTTTCTCCCCAGGACTCCACTGAAAATGGCAGTTCGACCATCCCGGTAAACAAATGCAAATAAATAAATAAAATAAATAATTTTGTCTGACCATTCAACAGACTTTATCAGAGTAATACACAATGTAATAAAAGTTAATTCAAAAATGATTGCATCCATCATATGAATAACAAACCATTCAGTCAGAAAGCCCCTTAAAGGGACGATAATACCATAAAACTTCACCTAACATATGCAAAACATGAATGAATGTAATATTGATTATTATAATATCCAAACTCTGCAAAAGTACCAAAACTATATAGAAACTATGTTTATGCCATTTAACTAAATGTTATGTAAATGTAAAAATGTGTAGAAATATATATGAAAAATATATTAAATAAACACAAACTTTTCAGTTTGTGACTATGTCAACGTTCCATTAGTGTAGTGTACTAGCTCTATTTTCAATATACAATTGATTTTATTTCACTTTGTCGAAGGTTCATTGCTGTGAACCTTCATTCATTGAACCAAATACAATAAACATTCACTTCAGAGAACAACTTACCTATGGAAAGGAATCAATTTCTACAGTGTCATTAATACCTGAGAAAACATGCTCTTGTAGTCTAAGCTGCCACCACAGTTTGTATGGTATTATCAACATTTTAATTAGCTGTTAAATCATTTTGTTTTCCTTTTCTTACATATTACTTGGAATGGTGATGGTGATTTGTGAAGTAGAACAACTGTTTCGATATGACCAGCAAATAATATTTGCTTAATGTTGCTCTTGGATCAGAATAAGCTGTACCATGATCTATAACTAATCAATTTTAATTATTACAAGTTTTCTTGGTCTGCTTCTGCTGAAATCTAGCTTGACATGTCAATAGAATTATTACAGCAGCTGGGTCTTTTGAAGATGGCATATTTTTAACAGTTTCCCTTTTTACTGAGTCAGGAGAAAACCTTATTCTGTAAGAAAAAATAATTCTACCCTTAACCATTATTTTTCTGAGACTTACTTTGTTCACTTAAGGTGTGTGTGAGAACAACATTTTACACAGGTATTCAACATACATGTGGCAGACAAATAAATTTGTATAAAATGGTAATCTGTCACAAACTATGCTTGCATATAAATGCACATGCACAGGAACATATGCACACAAACATACACCTATGGGTAATTTAGAGCCTCTTCTATCTTCCTTTCATTGTATTTGTGGGATGGGGGTGAAAATGGAAGCCTAGAAAAAAGTGAAGACAGAAGGAATTTGTTTAAGCCACTAAAATGCTGATTTTAGTCATGGTCTTTTGTATTTTGCTATATGCTATTATATTTAAGCCAGCACTGTCTGAAATTCTTGACTTAGGGTGTTCTTGTTATACTAGATGCTCTGTTGTTTATAAAACTGTTGTAGCTGAATTTATCTCAAATATTAGTGTTTTAAATATTTTGAATCCCATTTGTTCATAAAAATGGTGTCCTTGTTTGTAGGATGTAATTCTGACATGGGGCTGTCCAAGAGTTAGTCTGTGATCATCTTTGCATCATTCATGTCTAAAATGTATTGCCTGCAGTGGTGACATGTCTACTTTTGTTACTTTTCTGTTACACACACACACACACACACACACACACACACACACACACACACACACACACACACACACACACACACACTTTTTCTATCCCTCTCTCTCACCTCCTCCTATCTTTGTCTATATGTCTCCCTCTCTCCTCTCTCTCTCTCCACCCCCCACCCAGAGATAATTGTTTGAAGTCCCCATTTTTGCATATACTCTTGTTATTATATATTGATTTGTGTGATATTATATTTGAGAATCAAAGGCATAGAACTAGTATTTTTTTTCTATAATCTCTCTGTATACCATTTTTGAACTTGCTGTTTCTACCTTTTCCTCATGTTTGGTTTGTGAGTAGAATGGTTGTCTTCTTTTTGACTGATACACAGTTAACTGGTTTGGTTGTGAGTACCTTTACCCGGTGAGATTAAAATCAGTGAAAATTCGTCCCTCAGTAAGATTGAACCTGATTTGAGCATGTCAGTGGTAACAAGTTCAGTATTTTGAAGAGTCCAAGATTTTCAGCATTTATACAACTTTAGCATGACTTTTCAGTTCTATGAGTTTCATAAATTCCTGTTTTTTTCCAGAGCTGTATGGGTATGGCATGTGGATGAATTCTTAGTTAGACTCTGGTTCTATAACATTATTTTGGAAGACTTACATTATACAGCTTTTCAGAAATGACTCCACATGCGTATTGAAGAAAACATATTTAATCACAATGTCGACTACTGTACCAAGTACAGAAATACATTTATTTTGGACAGACTCTTTTATTTCCAGTTGTACTTTATGCTGTACACAATTATTTGTGTTTTTCAAAGTTCAAAAAGTTCAACATTTGTTTTATATGAATCCTTTCAATCTCTATATGATCAAGTTTACATATGATATGTTTATTTTATTACTTTGTAGCTTTTTATTAAATGTACCTTGTGTTTATGGACTACTTTAGCAACCTTCAAAAGTGTCTGTAATTCCCATTTAAAAGATGGCTTTCCTTTACCACATCAACTATTTTTGTCTGGAAACTTTTCCCCACTGTTCAACTATATGGAATTCATATGGTATTTCCTTCTTCCAGCTGGTGACATATAACTTTTCTCAGTGATTTGATTGTTATTTTTTATTTTATACATTTTTAACCAGGTCAGCCCACTGGATATATGTCCCTTTTCAGGTGTGACCTGGGAGCACTGCCTAGTTAAGTGATTTGCCCTTGGTCACAGGAAGAAGCTTACTTACTATTTTAACCTTAATCCTCTGTGTTAATTGTCAGATACAATGTAAGGATTAACTTAGACAATTGCAAATGTTTTGTGCATCTGGTTATAACAGCTGACATTTTAAAGATTCATTGATGTTCTAGCAGGCCTTTTAGTAATACATATTGTTATTTTAGTGTTTGTCTTAATTTGGCAGATAAAATACTTTTAATTATCTATGATTCAGATTTCCTTATATGTGTTAGCGGTTTGTTGAGTTTTGGCCTGCATACTCAGTCTTTCATGGGGCACACCTAATAAGTGCTATCAGGAAAGAAGACATATATAAAATACTTTTTTCATATTTAGAGTTATTCTGTAGATCAATTTATGAAGCAACCTTTATCTTGTCTTTCTGATAATTTTTCTGCTTTTGTGATTCGGTGTGCAATCAATATCATATCAATTCCTCCCAAGTTAAAGTTGAAGTTAAATGATTCTAATCTAGAACCATCAGTTGCATTGACAGTAGTCACATAGTGTTCATACCTTTTGATTAACTCGTGTTCATTGTCTATACAGGTTCATAGGTTTTGGAGTCTAGAAGACCATTATGCAGCCAGCCCAAATTCCCAATTTCACCAAAACCACATTATGGTTAAGTTATTTGTTCAAGGTCACATAATAGGCAACTAGAGGCTGAGGGAAGCAAACCCTGTACTAAAGGAATTGTTTTTTAGCAGGTGATAGCCTTAATATATAGTACCAGGGAGTTGGTTGCTGCACTCGCATTTTATTTCTAGATTACATATACTTTTAACAGTTTGCAATATTTTATGTGATTTGTACTTTAACAGATGTAACTTTTAGCTGTGCACATTCATTTAAATTTATTCTATTGGAACACTATCCCAATTTGTGAATAAGATGTATTTCCTTGATTCAGTGTAAAAGATAATTGGATATTTTGCTGCAGCTGAATTTTACATCTGCACAGTATCTGCTTTAAGAGATTCAAGTTTTTATGAGAAAATTTGCTTAGTTTGTGAATTCTGCTCTCTATAGTCTTTCTTATTTAATCAACCAATGTATTATTGCTATATTTTGTTTAATAAAATGACATTTAGGATCAGTTTTGCTGCTCATTAATGAAACAGATTATATTACTAGATGGCTTTCTTCAGATGGAGATAGTTTGACATCAGAAAGCCTTAGTCTCACTGCCAATATTTCGATTTATATCCTAAGAAAAACTACCACCAACTTCCCAGAACAGCAGAGTCTAACAAAATAAAAGCAAATAATCCAAGAACACTGATGGACCCACGGAAGGTATGACTCTCCAGGTTAAAAACTTAATTTACTGTAGGTCATAAGCATTTTTGCAGCTACTGCTGCTTCATCAGATGATAAACACATTAAATCAAAGCTGTTTTTTAAATAGAGAAGTGAAACAGTATTGTCACATGACCACAGAATTTAAAGAAACATAGCTAAAATGTATGCTATTTAAACAGCACATAAAAACACACATACCTTTTTTTATAAAACTTCCTATAAGCAGGTAAAAAATACTGATTTAGCTAACAAGAAAACAAACATATATAATTGCAGATGGAAAGGCAAATGCTCTCATCTGGCTAGTGGTCTTGACTTCAGTTTGGGTTTAATGGGTACAAACTCATTTAACCCATGCCAAAAATCTCCCCTCAGCCTGATAATCCATTTAGCTTTTATCTGTTCGGTTTGATTCCTTATATCTCCACCCCTTGTAGTCTCAAAGACTATACTAATAAGAAATTTTAATGTGTGCCTAGAATCAGTGGCCAGTACATGTTCTGACAAAGCACTAGTTGTGCTCCCCTTTTGCATATAATAAACATGCTCCTTTGTTCTCTCCCTTAAAGCCCTATCAGTCTTTCCTATATAAAATTTGTAACATTCCTTACAGTGGGCTAAATAAACAACATGTTCTGTAGCAAATATATGAAACTCAGAATCCTTTTTTTGGTCTGGAAGTGTAAATTTTGCACTGCTATCAATGTATGAGCACATTCAACACCTACCACAGGGCATCATAACTGTTTCTATGCTGCACAGAATCCATGATGGGGTAACAAAGCTGCCTTTTCAGTGATTTCATGTTTCTAAAAAGGAATATGCAATTAGTGTCTATCAACTTACTGATATCATGGTCCATTGTTAAAATTCCCCAGTGTCTCTTAATAACATTCATATAGGAAGAAACATCAGAAAAATAATATAGGGGAACCCTAACTTTACAATCCTTTCTTCTATCCTTCATTGCCTGATGTGTCTTTCTAGAAAAGTAAGGTTTAGATGTGCCAGATCTAAGAGACTGAACCTCACCTATGTTCCTGAAAATATTATGTGTATCATAACCTCTGTCAACCAGTTCCATGTGCAAAATATTAAGATGGTTGCCAAAATCACTGTCCCGGACGTTAAATATAGAAGCTCTAAATATTTGATTCCTGACAACATTCTGAAAAATGTGTGGGGGATGCATGCTGTCTCTAGCTAATAAATGATTAACATGACAAGACTTCCTATATAATCTGGTAAGCAAATCCCCATCACCATCCATCTCTACAGTGACATACAAAAAATCTGTTTTACTAGAGGACACATTAGAAGTAAATCTTAAAAATGTTGTAGTATTGTTAATATATTTGTCAAATTCCCTGAGTTCATCTTCTGTTCTATTCCATAGAAGGATCAAATCATCCACAAGCCTTCTGTAAAATAGTACCTGTTATTTATAGGGTCCATTGAAAATATATTTGTCCTCCCATACGGCCATGACTGAACTGGCATAGCTGTTGGCACAAGATGTGCCCATAGCTACGCCATTCCACTGCCAAAAGATTCTTTCATTAAACAAGAACACATTGTTCTCTAATACACACTGTAATAGAACATTAACAATCATTCTCTTTGACTCATCAAACTGTAAATGCAGCCTCAAAAATTATTGTCTCATACCCAAACCCAGGTCATTGGGTATGATGGTAAATAAGACCAACAGCAAATTCCTGGTAGCAAAAGTAGATTGTTCCAAATGAGTATATAAATCACTCAAAAAATTCTGTGTATCTTAGGAAGTAAAGGATCTTTTACTAAAAAATAGTCAAGTAACTCCTTCTGTAATAATTTCTGTTGATATAACTTACTCAGTGTGCATCTAATGTTAATGTTAATGTTGGATAGATTTTCAATGGCCTCAAGGAGGATAAACAGCTGGAACTGAATTCATTCTCAAGTCTTGGTGAGTACCTTCAAGAGGTAGACCCTTTTTTAAAATGTTTTATTTATTTTACAAAACCTCACCAAGGTGATGCTGATATACAGACTGTATTTTATATACCATATATCATGGACAGAAGGAGGTTAAAAAAGACAGCTGGTTGCATAAGTCCCAGGATAAAAGTGTCCAATCCCAGTAGGAGCACTGATGTCAGGACTGGATAAAAATGACAGTTTTGAATCCTCAATACATGTAAACATTCCTACAATGGGGTTAGACCAGAGTCAGGGTGAGGATGACCCTCCTGTTGTAGTAGGAAGTAGTAGTCCACAAAAACTGATAGGCCAAAAAACAGCTATAAAGATGATAGTCAACTATTGAGGATAGTTTTAAATCCTCAAGACATGTAAACATTCCTACAATGGGGTTAGACCAGGGTCAGGGTGAGGATGACCCTCCTGTTGTAGAAGGAAGTAGTAGTCCACAAAAAAAAAAAAAACTGATAGGCCAAAAAACAGCCATAACGATGATAGAGTCGACTATTGAGGATAACAAAAATATTATGTGTTGCTACTATTATGCAAGAAGGCCAAAATTTCTGGACAGAAGATATACAAAAAGATTGAGAGAAATTCAAGGAAAGAAAAATATTCGCACAAGAGAAACTGTCAAAAGTTTCAAATGCAAATTTGTGTTCATTAATACAACAGACAAAAAACATAATAATAAATATTAATTATAGACCAATAAATCTTGGGTCTTTTGGAAAAATAATTGAATAAGGAAGTGCAAAAATGTAAAGAACAAAATATAGAGACTTTTGAAAGATATAAAAAATAAATATGGACATGGGAAAGAAAGAGAGAGATCTGATATGGTACAATAGTTATGCGAAAGAGAAAGTCAAATTAATCAACAAAAAGATATTGGGCAGGATTCAGGAAGGCTTACACGGAGTTCAAGAGTAGTGTAAGCCTCCGTGTAAGCCTCCCGATTCAGGAACAGCCCAAACCTCTGTGTAAGAGACAGCTAACACGTCTCTTACACGGACTGGGCATGGAAATGCTCAATACCTCATTTGCAGCTGAAATATATGCAAATGAGGTATTTGTGCGATCCAAGAAGCCCAAACCAGTCCATGTAACGAACGTGTTAGCTGCAGAAATGTACTCAGCTAACAACTGAGTACATTTCTGCAAAAATGAAAACGGAGCTATGTCAGCTCCAAATAAAGGGTGCATATGTTTCATTAAGCATGCCAATGGCCAAATATGTGGTCATTGGCATGAAAAAGTGTTGCAAAAATATTATAAATAACTTTTTTTTTTTTTCGTGGGATTATGATGTTTAACTGCAGCGCACACCCGCGCAAACGGGGTGCGCTACCTAAAACTGAAAACCGAAGCTTATAAGCCCACAATTGTGGGATTTATGTATTACATGGAATGTCAATGGAGGGACTTGTAGACCAAAAACAATATGGCCTCCGTTTAGTGGTTGTCAAGGGGGGGAAGCTCCGTGTAAGACATGTAACTAAGTATTACTAGGCAATCCTATGTAAATGAGGGTTACAATACTGAATCACACTGCCACATAGGTAATGAGCATATTCTGAGTAGTGTAAGAGTTATAGAAGGGGGAGGAACAGAGTAAGAGGTAGGTGACATCACGGGGGGGAATGATAGAAATAAATGTATCACATTGGAGGGCAATGTAACGTGATAGATGACAGACAGACATCAGGGAGAGAGGTGTGTCCCAACAGAACACTAGGAAAGTCAAGAAATAGAGGGTGCACACTATCCCTACACTCAAATTTTCTTGAAATACGTGCATGCGCGCGTGTGCGCGCGTGTAAGGCAGGCTCAACATGTGGGAGCATGTTGCAAACCGTTTACAACGGTTTGCGCAGGCGTGCACATGTGTAAGGCAGTGTGCGCGCGTTTTAACATGAATCAGCCAAGTTCACACAGTGTAAGGATGTGTGTGCGGGTGTAACACCGTGTAAGGATGTGTGCGCGCGTTTAAGTGACTGTGAGTGTGCTTAAGCTGGTGTGCACATAGCTCCCCTTGAGGAAACAGAGAGGAAACAGGAAACAACCAAAATAAAGGGAAACTGCCAGAGGATACTGCTGGAGTTAATTGGTGGAAACAATTGGAAGCAGGCAATTACACAGGCAGACTAGAAGCCCAACCCAGCATTTAAAACACTGTAACGAGCAGTGCAGGGTGTTTCTCACAAGAGATACTGCAAGAAAGTAAGCTATCAGAATTGAAAACTGAAAAAAGCTGAACTCAGAGCAGAAATGCTAGGGGCTGCCATAGCTGTTATATTCAGGCATAGACGAATTGCTGAGGGTGGTGACAATGCAGATGCTGACAGACAACCCAGAGTGAGGAGAAGGAGAAGAGTATACAGGCCCAGGGTCACCTACCATGGGTTACATGAGCTGGAGATAGTAGAGTGCTACAGAGTGGACAGAGACCTTCTGCAGCAAATTGTTGAGCTGTGCAGGCCACGCCTCACACACAGAACCAATAGAGGGGAACCCATCCCAGTGGAAACCAAGGTATGTGTTGGCCTAAGAATACTAGCAACAGGTACCTTCCAGAGACCAACTGGTGATATGATGGGGATATCACAGGCATCAGCCTCCAGGGTACTGCACCAGTTCCTGGATGCCATGTCAGCACATGTCGGTGATCATGTATATTTCCCCAATGCCCGTGAGGTTGTGGCCAGCAATATGCGTTTCTTCCAGCAAATAGCAGGATACGCTGAGGTATTGGGTGCAATAGACTGCACGCACATACGCATCAAAGCACCAGCCGGTGAGCGGGGTAGAGCCTACATGAACTGCAAGGGATTCCCCTCCATCAACTGCCAGGTCGTGTGTGATGCCCAGGGCATAATAATGAATGTGTGTGCTGGCTGCCCTGGGAGCTACCATGATTCCCACATCTGGCATCTGACGCAGCTGTTCCAATTATTTGCCAGTGGGGACTTCCCACACGGACACCTAGTGGGGGATGCAGGTTATGCACTTGAGCCGTGGCTGATGACACCCATCAGAAATGCACACACACCTGAACAGGAACGCCATAATGAGGCACACGCGCAAACACGTAACGTCATAGAGCATGTGTTTGGGCTGCTCAAGTCACGGTTCCGGTGTCTGGACACATCTGGTGGAGCCTTGCAGTACACACCAACTACATGTACCCAAATGATCATGATATGTGCTATGCTACATAATATGATCCTGCGGAAACAGCTGCAGCAGGACCAGCATAGGGCTGGGCCAAACATACCCCCACCATTGCCAAGGCCACCACAGGCAGAGGGTGACTCGGAGGAGGAACAACCTGACCTTGCCCCAGTAGGCAGAAGGAGGCGTGCCCAGTATGCCCTTGCCTTGGCAATGAGACAACGCATAGCACATACACTTGGTCAGTAGGAACACTGGGACTGATACCCGCTCTGACTCACTCATATAGTAACATGGATGCCTAACATGACACAACCTGCTTCCAAACATGTACAGGGAGTGTACTATGTGCATCCGACAGAGGCAGCCCTGCAGCACCACCCGAGGCATGAATGCCATGTGTCAAGTAATGTAACACCATGTACCATATGCACACCTGTGGACCCTGACTAACATCCACCCTCATCCATCACAAACCACACAAACACAAACCCACATTCATAGGTACCACAAGGGATAGGAACCTAGATGTAATGCTACCCAATGCCAGAAGTATAAACAGCAAGATGTGTGCAGTGTAACCGCACACAGTATAGAGAATGTACATATCAGTGCTGTAATAGACAACTGGGACAAAGCCCACACCAGCACCCTAAAACTACCAGGTCACACCTCATACAGGGATGTACATGTGCAAAAACATAGAACAAGCTACAAAACGAGGGTGACTAGCAATAAATGTCATGGATAACCACATCCCCATGTTGGTACCACAACAAGAAGCAACATGGATTAGCCATGGTCAAATACCAATTGCCAAAACTGCCCACTACTAAATAGCTTGCTGCAGACCACTGTCCTAATAGCAGGAACTGCACCAGGCCTATGTTCATAGGTGCATAGGTTCATACTAGGCTATCTGTCCTAGGGCATATATAAGCCTAGCCCAGAGTTGTGTGGCTTCCGCCACCCCTTCAGTTTTAAGGATAATATGCCCATTATGTTGCTGTGCCTCTGTCAAGCAGTGACACTGAGGTTATCCCTGGGGTATACCTGCGAACACCCATCCATTGGTCATGATTTCTCTCGAACAAAGCCAGTGAGGTGCCCAGCCTCACATGTACCAGGATGATGTTCCACAGCATAGGGAGTCACTCGGTGATGAATCTGTCCCTCCAGCACGCCCTATGAATAGCCGTGTTGAGGTTTAAGTCTCCTGCCTGTGTAGATCTGATGGAGTTAGAGGTTTTGAGGTGAAGCATGTTCATTAATTCCGGGTTGGACATGGCCTAGTATGACAGGCACAGGCCACCTCTGAGCAGATGGTAGGCGACTGAATAGAGCTGGGGTTCCTGCAGTCAGGCAGCATAAGACATACATTTGAGACCTTTTATCCATCTGGTGAGCAATGTGTGGGGCCTGTCCAATTGCTGCAGGTGTTGGGTCAGAAACATTCCAAATGGGGCATTGTACTCAATCATTGGTCTGATGAGTGATGAGTACAGGGGAACAATGACCTCCCTTGATCTAGATGTGAATCCCTGCATGATGAGGTGGGCAATGTAGAAGGTCTTCCCAACTACTTTGGCAACGTGAGTGTCAAACAAAAGGTTACTGTCAACCTGGGTGGCCAGATCCCTGATAACCTCTCCTGTGCTTAGAGGAGTAACACCTATATGGGAACTAGGGGTGACCTTGTTCTTCCCAAAGGGTATGACTATGCATTGTTTAGCGTTTAACTGTAGGCCATGGCTCTGGCACCAGTTATCCATTTCTATGAGACCTGTCTGAAGGATGTCCATGTCAGATGGGTTGTCAACTATGATTCCCTGTTAGCAGTCATCTGCAAACCTTGTCAGCCATAATCCTCCTGTGTTTGCTTGTACGTCTGAAAAGTAGATGCCGAACAAAAGTGGGCCCAGGACTGAGCCCTGTAGGACACCACTTGTGACAGGCTCTGAGTGTGACATGGCGCCAGCAACCTTGACCCTGTGGGTGCTGTCACTTACCAGTTTGTAACCCATCTTGTGACGTATGGGTCTACATTTAAGCTGGTGAGTTTGTCAATGATACCCGAGTGGGGTATGGTATCGAAAACCTTTGTCAGGTCAAGGTAGGCTGTGTGGACTGCTTTGCCCTCGTCAATGGCCTTGGTGACCATTCTGAAACAGTCAACCAAGTTTAAAAGGCATAATCGCCCTTGACAAAGTCAAACTGGGTTGGATCCAAAGTCAGCAAGTCCCCTATGTCTTCATTCATGAGTTCCATTATGATCCTCTCCATAGCTTTGCAGACCAGGCTTGTGAAGCTGATGGGACGGTAGTGTCCGGGGTCGGTGGAGGCACCACCTTTGTGAAGTGGGACCACCGTTGCCGTATGCCACTCCTTGGGTACGTATCCTGAGGTGAGGCCAAGATTAAACAGCTGTCCGAACTGCGGGTTCAATTCCTCATTGAGTTTGTGGAGCCCACAACTGGGGACACCATCCGGTCCCATGGATGCTGTGTTTCACGCCTTGGATAGAGCAGTTCTCACCTGAGCATTTGAGATGTTTGGGGGGCTACAATCCCCTCGTATAGATATCCCTACCTGTGTGGGGGAGGGGGGGAGAAATATGCACTGAACCTGTCAGCCAGTATGTTGCCAATGTCTGTAGGTTCAGTGATCTTTACATCATTATGAACTAATCCTGAGCATATCTGGGAGTCACCTCCCAGGTTTCCAACACAGCTAAAAAAGGCCTCATGATTGTCTTCTGAGTCCTTAGTGAGTTTTCTCTCAAAATGTGCCCTGGATGATTTTATGGGAGATCTCAGTTCTTTACGCATAATGAGCAGGGGTGTCTCCCCTTCTACGGAATTTGCTCTACCATGTAGTAGCACCTTTCTTCTGATGTAGAGCATGTTTATGGCTGGGGTCCACCAGACTGCACGCATGCCTTTGGTACAAAGAGTCTTTGTTCTGTGTGGGATTGCCTGATCCATGCAGTCCTGGAGGTGCTGGTAGTAGGCATTTGTAAGTGATTCAGCGGCTTGGGTAATGGTATCCTCTGGCTTGGGGGCCTTGAAAGAGACCACACCAGTCTTTAGAAGTGTGAAGTTGGCTTCTGAGAAGTTCTTCACTGTGATGTTCATTATCTGGGATGGGGGCGGGATGTGGACTTCCAGTGAGATTAGTTTATGATTTGATCTCACCAATGATGGGTATACTTCTGGTGTTGAACATTGTGACCCCATGTTCATGATGATGTGATCTAGTATGTTGTCACCTCTTGTGGGGATGGTGACTATTTGTTCCATGACATTTGAGGTAATGAACTCTAGGAACCTTTGGCCTAGAGTGTTGGGGCTTGATTAGGGCTGGATTAGTGATCCCAGTCTATATTGGGATAGTTGAAATCACCCAGTATGATGGTGTTTGGAGATACATTTATCGCCTCCAGTGTTTTCAGGAAAGCTGTGTGAGGTTCCTGAGTTTGAGAGGGTGGCTTGTAACCTGCTACAAACCGCCAAGCAGTCTTGCCTACGGTTAATTGCACCTGGATGGTCTCCGATGCATCATGTGTTGCCACCAACCTTGAGGTGAGGGTGTCCTTGATGAATATGGACACCCACTCTCCTTTCATGGTGTTGTCCAGATTTAGGGGCCGGAACGCACGATATGAGGTAACACCTGATACTGCTGGGGTGCTGTCAGGAGCCTTGAACCAGGTTACAGTCATAGCACAGACATTGATGTTCCCCATACTGAGAAGGGCTTCGAGTGCGTGCATCTTGAGGTTGAGACATCTGGCATTGAGCAGCATCACCCTTAGTTTACTTCCTTTTTTGTGTTCTAGGGTGGTAGGTTTAGAATCTGAGCCTTGCCTAAAAAAGGCACAATGGGGGTTTCAAGAGCCTGAGCCAAATTCCAGAAGCCCAGGGGTGACAGGTGCAAGCCGTCCCCTGCAAATCAGTGTGGCTTGTCCAGCATGTCATCCCAGGCAGACGGACATTGGATCCCCTTTGAATGACACCATAGATTAAGCCAACTATTACAGCTGATCATCTTGTCTCTGTATTGTGGCATCATTCTTGGTGAAGGTAGGATACTGCTCAAGGTCAGGGTCATACCTGCCTGGGCTACATAAGCAGAGAGCTCCTCTATGTCTCTTTTCATGTAGTCCAGGGAGGTACATCTCAGGTCGTTCACACCAGCATGGACAATGACTGAGTCATACTTGTACTTGCAGTTGAGTGACCTGAGTGCTTGCATTATGTGGTGGATCCCAGCGCCCGATAGGCAGGTTACTGTGACCTTCTCCTTACCCAATCTGGTGAGCGGGACGTCAGTGTGTCTGACTATGGAGTCACCTATGACGAGTGTGTCTGGCATTGTGTTTGGCCTTAAGGGCTGTGAATGTTTGGCACACTGACTCTGTGGTCTATGTGTTGCATGTGCTGTGCCCTGTGGAGGCAGTTGTTTGGGTGTCTGCTGTGGTGGCCTCTGCTGGTATGGTAGGTCTGTGATCAGAGCCTCCGAGTATGTCTTTGTGTGTTTATGTGTATGATTTGAAGTTGTGATAGTGCTATTTGAGAATGGGTTTGTGGTGTGTGTGTGGTCACCTTCACCTCCTCTCTGGTCCTGCCAGTCCTATGTTGAGAGAGCTCAGCCTCCAGGTTGGCTATATAGTTGCATCTCTTGCATGCATTTGTGTTTTGTGGGAGAAGGAGAGGATTGTCTGTGTACATGCGTCAATTGTAACATTGCCTCAATATTCCCAGGTTCACCAGCTGAGCAGGAGAGGACACTAGCAACTGATCCCCTGACATGCCAGAAGGAATAGACAACAAACTGTTGGAAGACAGGAAGATATCAAGCCCCCCAAACCACATTATATCGCTTGACTGACAATACCTACACATACACCATAGAGTCATAGTTGCATAGTTTACTACTAGGCTATCTGCCCTAGTGCATTTATAAGCCTAGCCATAGTGATGTGGCTATTGCCACCCCTTATAGTGGTAATACGTGTACAGAATAGATTCTGAATAATGTGCCTCTCACTTAGTAGTGACACATTATGACCCCCGTACATAATTGAATACCTTGACTGTGCCTCTGTCTAGTAGTGACACAGGGAGGACCCCTGGGGTAAAACTACAATCCGACATCCAGTTGTCCAGACTTCTCTTGAAGAGAGTCAGTGAGGGACTCTGTCTAACATGAACTGGGATACTCTGCTAGAGTGTGAGATGCCTGTGAGTTATGACTCTGTCCCCCAGCATGTCCTATACATGTATGTGCTGAGGTTCAAAACATCAGCTCCCATGCTTCTGGTGGATTTGGATTGCTTGCAGTGGAGCATGTCCACCACATCCTGATTGGACATGGTCTTGTATGTCAGGCATAGGCCACCTGTAAGTATGCGGTATGCCACTGAATACAGCTGGATTTCCTTTAGTCTGGAAGCATATGACATGTGTTGTACACCCCTGATCTCCTTGGTAAGGTACTTTTGGGGTCTCACCAGCTGTTGCAAGTGCTGGGTGAGGTACATACCAAATGGGGCTTTGTATTCAATCATGGGCCTGATAAGGGAGAAGTATAGTGGTACAATGACCTCCTGTGATCTGGATGGAAAACCCTTCCTGATAAGGTGGGCAAGATAGAAAGTCTTTCAAACCACTTTGGCAACATGGGTGTCAAATGAGATGTCACTACCTACATGTGTCCGCAGGTGTCTGATTTGTATTCTGTGCTCAGTGGGTTGCTGTCTATGTATTGATGTGTGTGTACTTTGTTCCTCCCAAAGGGGATGACCACACATCAGTTGCAGTCAGTTTCAGGCCATGATTCCGGCACCAGCTAACTGTCTTTGTGATGGCATTCTGTAGGATGTGTGTGCTGGCTGATGTATTCGCATATGGTGCCTAGGTTGCAGTCATCTGCAAACTTTGTCAGCCACAACCCTCCTATGTTTGCTTTCACATCTGAAAAATAAATGCCAAATAAGACGGGTCCCAGGACAGATCTTTGTGGGACACCACGTGTGACTGGCTTTGAATCTGACAAGGCACCTGCAATGTCGACGTCATGGGTTCTGTTTCTAGCCATTTTGCAAACTATCCTGTGACATATGATTTGATATTTCAGCTGTTGAGCTTGTCTATGATGCCTGACTGGGGTATTGTGTCAAAGGCCCTGGGCAAGTGCAGGTAGGCTGTGTGGACCGCGTAGCCCTCATCAATGGCCCTACTGACAGTATCAAAATAGTCAAACATGTGCAAAATGCAGGATCTGCCCTGTACAAAGCTGAACTGGGTGGGATCAAGGGTCTGTAGGTCACCAATGTCTCTGTTTAAGAGCTCCATAATGACTCTTTCCATAGCTTTGCAGACAAGGCTGGTTAAGCTTGTGTGGTGGTAGTCCCCAGGGTCTGTGGAGGCATCTCCTTTGCGGAGTGGGACCACTGTTGCTGTACGCCAGTGTTCAGGTACATATCCTGTAGCAAGGCTAAGGTTAAATAGCATTTGTATATACGGGTTTAGCTCCTTCTGGAGTTCACATAGCACGCAACTGGGGATACCATCAGGTCCCAATGATGCTGTGTTCTTGTCTTTGCTGAGTGCGGCTCTCACATGGACATCTGAGATGACAGTGAGGTTACATTCATCTGTGATAACTATCATCTGTTGGGGGTGAGGGAGGGGGAAAATTGCACTGAACCTGTCTTCCAGAATGTTGCCAATATCTGTCAGGTCACTGAAATATATGTTGTTGTGTACCAACTCAGAGCATATCTGAGGGTTCCCACCCAGGTGTCTGACATAACTGAAGAAGGCAGTGTGGTTATCTCTACTGTCTTTGGTGTTTATGTCTCAAAGTTGACCTTGGATGTCTTTATGAGAGAACGTAGCTTTCTACTAGTGCTGCTCACAGCTGCCTTCCCTTTAGGAGCTGTAGCTCTGTCTTGCATTAGTATCCGTCATCTGTTATACAGTCTGTTTATGGCTGGGGTCCACCAGACAGGCCACATTCCCTTGGTGGAGAGGGTCTTGTTTCTGTTAGTGATTGCATGGTCCATGCTATCTCAGAGATGTCCATAGAAAGTGTCTGTGAAGGAGTCACCATTGTGTGTTGTGGTGTCCACTGGCCCAGTGGGCTTAACGGATACCATCTCAGGCCAAAGAAGTGTGAAGTCAGCTTTTGAGGTGTATGTCACTATACTCTTTGTATTATACTAGCACTGACACAAGTGTAGACAATTTCCCAGAATCCATCAAACAAAATGGACATGCAAAACGTAACACTTCCACAAGAGGGGTAAGCATACTGGATGTGATAATCAGAAATATGTGTACTGGATGCCAAGATGAGAAGTGTATCCCTCACTGGTAAGACCACACCATAGAGTAAGCACACTGTAGTTACACATCACCACCCCAGTCCCTGGCCAGACTACCATAGTGAGTGAAACACATGTATAAAGCATAGCTTGCACCCCTACAAACCAATGTGGAGTCCATGAAAAGCCCTGTGCAGGTCCAGAATATGGGACACACTGCAGAACATGTTATACAGGCATACCAGGAACACAGCCAAGAGTGCTTGGAGTCTGCAATCACAAACAACAAGACACAATGCCATACACCCAGGCATCTGGCATGCTGGACACCATAAATTGCTAAACCATTGAAAAGAATGAGGAAGCTACCACATGATAGATCTAACATGAAAAGTGAAGTAATCAGTGATCACTAGTATGGCAATAAAATGTGTCCACACATACAATCCACTAAGGCCAGGCAAAACAAGTAGAATCTGTGAATCCAGTGGCAATGTCACACCTGTCCCAAGTACACACACAACAACAACTCACCCCAATAAATACAAATGTATGTGATAGACGCAACCAGGTAGCCAAACTGGGGCCTGAGCACCCCCAAATCAGTACTGTCAAAACTAGTCAGGAGGACAAGGTAACCACATACACCACAAACCCAGTCCCACATAGACCTACAACGACTGTAAACCAAACACATAATCACAAAAACATTCCCAGAGGCCTTAATTACAAACACACAACACCAACACAAGCCTCCAAAGCAGACACCCAATAAAACAAACTCCAGACATAGCACATGTAACACATAGTACACAAAGCTGGTGTGCCAAACAGTCACAGGACAGAAGGAGAAACAACATGCCTGATACAGTTGTAATAGGTGACTCCATAGTGAGACATGCTGCTGTCCCATTGATGGCTTGCACCTGTTACCCATGAGCGTCTGGATATTGCCTAAGGCCTTTGCAAACTACAGAGATCCTCCTGTAGGCAAGGCCGAAAAGAGCAACCCACCACCATAGAAAACCAAACTGGAAAGAAACAGAAGGGTAATGCTGATCAATGCCAGATGTGGAAACCTCAATATGCATGCTCCTGAGGCCCACCCCAGTATGGAGAACATTGATGTCAGTCCAGTGATACACACCTGCTGCAAGCCTCATGACAGCACACCAGCACTGCCAGGTAATACCACATATAATGTGTTATGGCCACAAAACCTGTAACAAAACATAAAAGGAGGGTGAGTATCCATATTCAGCACAGACACCCATACGTCCAGTTAACCGACAATGCCTATGTCATTGCAGTCCACCCATGTGCAACTACCTGTACGCAAGACTGCTGTACAGTCTGTATCATGCTACAGACCACACTCTCACACACAGGAACCCCACCCCACTGTCCTGAAGACAGTGGACAGGATGAATGTACCACCAAATACAAAACAAGGTACACACAAATTACCACATAGGTGGTAGACCATTATGTGTGGAAGGAGTACTCAGGGACCTAGTGACACAAGTGGACAGTCACCTGTCATGTGACAGCCACATTGCCAATTTGTCTAGGAAGACTGTCTATATTGGACACTGTATCATGAAAGGAGTCACATCTACGTCAACAAAAGTCATTGTGCCCCTATACTGTTCCCCTATCAGACCATATTGTAATATAATGCCTCATTTGGGATGTACATTACCTGGCACCTGCAGCAGTTAGAAAGACCTCAAAGGTACCTCAGCAAGAGTCATAAAGGGTCTCAACTATATCTCATATGCCACCTGGCTGTAGACACCACAGCCGAATGCAGTCACATACTGCCAACACAGAGGCATTGTATGTCTGTTGTACAAGTCCATGTCCAACACAGAAGTAATGGACATGCTCCACCCCAGAAAACCCAAAGCCATCGGTGCTGTGTGAGTCAGAGATGTCAACCTTAACACATAATCAAATAGGATGTGCTGGAGGGACAGATACCTAACCCTGAGTCTCTCCTCACCCTGGAACAGAATACCACTACATGTTAGGCAGAGCCCCTCACTGACACTCTTCAACAGGAAGTTAGCAAAATGGATGGATAATTGTAGATGTACACTGGGGGTCTTTGCTGTGTCATGTCCAGACAGAGGCACAGCTAAGTAAATCATAAGTGGCCATAATATCCACATAGCAAGGGGTGGCAAAAGCCACACGCACTGTGGCTATGCTTACAAATGCCCTAGGGTGGATAGCCTAGTATGAACCCATGAACTTACTATGATACAAATTGTACGGAACACTAAGGATAACTCCAAGGCTGCTGCAACTGATGGTAGTAAGCGTGTTGTGAATTCCTGGATATGCTCTGGATCACACAAATATTACAAACAACATACCAAACACACACACGTATTGCCAACATACATCCTGAAAGGTGCAGTGCAACCCCCCCCCCCATAATGCCAAATATCTTTCCCAGCAGATCGCTGCCTCCCTGACATTATGTCAGCCTTACCACAGGATATGTACCCAAAGAGCACTGTACAACAACAGTGGGTGTTCTCAAGAAAGGTGTTGCCTGAATGGATACTAAAAACAACCACCACAGATTCCTGAGAAGCTTGGTCTGCACAGCTATGGTAAGGATCAGCATGTACCGCAGACATAACAATATTGGGGATCTATTGACACCCGACCCTAGCCAGTGTGGGTTTATGAAGTGCAGACCCCACCCCTAAACATGTGTGACTCAGTTGAAACAGTGATTGAGGTCACTGATGAGGGCAGTGTGGCCCACACAGTGTGGCTGGACCTTGCAAAGCCTTCCATACAATACCCTACGTGTTCAATATAGATATGCTCACCAGCTTAAATATACACACCAATGTCACTAGAGGGGTTGCAAACCAGACCAATGACAGAAATGACATGGCCAGACATGCTGTAGCCATGTCAGACTACAAACCACATATAACAGGCATTCCACAAAGCTTGGCCCTGGGACCTTTCCCGTCTGGTATATATGCCCCATAGGTACAGGCCAACATGTAAGGACTGTGCCTGAACATGTTTGCAGAGGACTACAAACCGCCTAACATATCTGACACTCCAGCTGACACAAGCGTCCCACAAAAGGGCCACATAGAAACAGACAACCGGTGCCATAGCCATGTCAGCATGTGAAATGGAGACAACTGTATAGTCAACCTCTGTGGATATACAGTAAGTGACCACCAATTACCACATAGGTGTTAAACCATTACATACATCACATGTAATGTCGGACCTGGGTACACAAGGGGATAGATATCCTGCATAGGACAAACATGTGGCTGTAGTGTTAACAGAAACAATCCATATACCAACGTAATCATGAAGGTTATGACATCTAGATAAGGGGAGGGCATTGTGGTTCTGCAGTTATCCTTCATCAGCGTTACAAATGACCACAACAGCCCCTGTGGGGTGTACCTCAGCAGACACCTCCATCAACTGTAAAGTCCACAACAGTACCTCACCAGGAGTATCAAAGAGCTTGAACACATGTAATGTGTTGCCTGATTAAACAGAGTGCAACTCCACACACTGCCATACTGGCCACCCAGACACAAGCTGTGCCTGATGTAGAAAGCCATGTCCAAGCTGGAATCAATGAACATGCTGCACCTTGTACAATCTGAATGGCAGTGAGCTATGCACATGAGGGACCTGAACCCCAGCACTGACATACATAGGACAAGCTGTACTGCATTATCCATAACACAGAAGCCACCCCACGCATGAGTAAACTACCAGTACAGGTTATCCATAGAGTCACTCATTGATTCTCCTCAACAGGAATCTTAATGAGTGGATGGGAGACGGTAGGTTTACCCTGGGTATCAATGTTATGTCACAGGTAGACAGAGGCACAGTATACTACACAAGACATATGTCATGGCAAACTACACTTACAATGTGTCGAAGGACAAACACACTCTCAGACTAGCATTAGAAATGGCCTAGGGCACATCGGTAGTGTTTGCCGATGTACACCTATGTTGTGGAATACACTACTGATGTTGGATGAGGCTGTTGTAAGTAGTTCATATCCGAACATAATGCAACATGGTCAGATAGGTTCATAGGTTTATACTAGGCTATCTGCCCTAAGGCAGGTATAAGCCCAGCCCAGAGTTTTGTGGTGTACGCCACCCCTTATATGGAAACAATACTGTGTTCATTAGTTTGTCGTGCCTCTGTCCAGCAGTGGCACAGAGACGGTCCCCGGGGTAAACCTATGATCTCCCATCCACAGGTAAAGATTCCCCTTGAACAGAGCCCGTGAGGTGCTCTGCCTCACATGGACCGGGATTGTATTCCACAGCATAGGAAGTCTCTGAGTGATAAATCTATCCCTCCAATATGTCCTACCTATATTCCTGCTAAGGTTTAAGTCACTTGCCCTAGTGGTTCTAGTAGATTTGGCGATTTTGAGGTGGAGCATGTCCATTACTTCCTGGTTGGACATGGCCTTGCATGTCAGGCACATGTCACCTCTGGAGTGTCTTCAATCTGGCAGCATATGACAGATGTTGGAGACCCTTTATCCTTTTGGTGGGGGACTTTTGGGGTCTCTCTGATTGCTGCAGATGTCAGGTGAGATACATCCAGAATGGGGCATTGTACTCGATCATTGGTCTGATAAGTGCAGAGTACAGGGGAACAATGACCCCACTAGATCTGGATGTGAATCCCTTCCTGATCAGGTGGGCAATGTAGAAGGTCTTTCTAGCCACGTTAGCAACGTGAGTGTCAGGAGAAAGGCCACTGTCAACCTGGGTCCCCAGGTCCATGATAACCTCCTCTGTGCTTACAGGAGTGCCACCTATATGGTAGCTTGGGGTTACCTTGCTTTTCCCGCAGGGTATGACTATACATGTTTTGGCATTTAACGTCAGGCCATGGCTCTGGTACCAGCTATCAGTGTCCGTGAGTCCCTTCTGAAGGATATCCGTGTCTGATGCACTGTCCACTATGGTGCCCAGTTTGCAGTCATCTGCAAACCTTGTCAGCCAAAGTCCTCCCATGTTGGCCTGTACCTCTGAGAAGTAGATGACGAACAATAGGGGGCCAAGGACTGAGCCTTGTGGGACACCACTTGTGACCAGCTTGGAGTCTGACATAGCGCCAGCAATTCTAACCCTGTGGGTCCTGTCCTTAAGCCAGTTCGCAACCCATCTTGTGACATATGGGTTTACAGTTAGGTTGGTAGGTCCTTCTACAATACCCGAGTGGGGTATTGTGTCGAAAGCCTTTGCAAGGTCAAGGTAGGCTGTATGGACTGCCCTTCCCTCAGCAATGGCCTTAGTGACTGTTTTGAAGAAGTCGACCAAATTCAAAAGGCATGATCTGCCCTTGACCAAGCCAAACTGGGACGGGTCCAATGTCTGCATGTCCCCTATATCTTTGTTTATGAGCTCCATTATGATCCTCTCCATAGCATTGCAGACTAGACGTGTTAAGCTTATGGGGTGGTAATTACCAGGGTCCGTAGAGGCACCGCCTTTGTGCAGATGTGCACAACTGGACCCTAACCAGGCTGTTGTGCACACTATGGAAATGTAAAGCAGTGATAGGACTAAAGCCCAGGATACTGACCACCACAGTGAAAGTACTGAACCACTACACTATACAGTACTACAGTGTTAGGTCAGTATGAACGGATGTTGACAATTGTGTGCAAAGTATCCCATGCAAAACCTGCAGGCACAGTATACTCCCTGTTGTGTTCACACAAAAAGCATTTGGACAGTAACTACACAACATGGCACAGAACACACAACCATAAACTGGAGGTATTTGTTGAAGGTCACACTCATCCACAAATGTGATGGGCTGCAGAGTTCAACATATGGAAAGCTCACACTGGGCATGCTCACACACTTAAATGAATGAGACATCTTTCACACAACATGCCATGGGAAGGCTGAACTGGGCATGCTCACACACTTAGTCCAAATGTTACGCTTAGCAACTGTGAAAACACACCAGAGGATGCTCATTCCCCTTTCTAGACACTGATCATGTCAGCACCCTATAAGTATATCAGGAGAAAAGGGATCTCTCAGTAATCTGAATAGCATGCTCTGCTAATGCGTACGTCTTTAGTGTCATAACATAGTTAGGTAGGGGTTTGAATCCAGCAAGTGTGTGTGAAAAGAACATCCCTTTTGGCAACTGCGTACACACACCACAGGATGCTCATTCCATGTTCTAAACTCTGATGATGTCAGCACCCTATAAGTATATCAGGAGAAAAGAAAGCTCCCAGTAATGCAAATAACGCGCTCCGCTAATGCATCCGTTTCTAGTGTCATAACATAGTTAGGTAGGGGTTTGAATCCGGCAAGTGTGTGTATAAGAAGCATCATTTTTGGCAACTGTGAAAACATACCACAGGATGCTCATTCCCCTTTCTAAACTCTGATGATGTCAGCACCCTATAAGTATATCAGGAGAAAGGAAACCTCCCAGTAATGCGAATAGCATGCTCTGCTAATGTGCCTGTCGCTAGTGTCATAACATAGTTAGATAGGGGTTTGAATCCAGCAAGTGTGTGTGAAGGGGGCAAGTGTGTGTGTAAGGTGCAGCCTTTTTGGCAACTGTGAAAACATACCACAGGATGCTCATTCCCCTTTCTAAACTCTGATGATGTCAGCACCCTATAAGTATATCAGGAGAAAGGAAACCTCCCAGTAATGTGAATAGCGCGCTCCGCTAATGCGTCTGTCTCTAGTGTCATAACATGGTTAGGTAGGGGTTTGAATCCAGCAACTGGCAAGTGTGTGTGAAGTGGGGGTACGTGTATGACAGAAATATTCCTTTTGGCAACTGGGAAAACACACTACAGGATGCACATACCCCTTTCTAGACAATATCACAATTATTTATGGCTTTTGATTACAGACATGCCACGTGTGTTTTGCCCACACAGAATGCCCATGTGTGCGGGTTGTCTCTCACAATAATGCATGACATTGTTTAAACCAGTTATGGCAATGCACACATGATGTATGTGTGTGCCAAATACACATATGTACCTGTGACCTTCAATAGTTACCATGTGTGATGCCTGCCACATGTGAATACATGGTATTTGCACAGGGTAACAGTTTGACTGTGGTCTTCCGTGCAGGTGCTGCATGTGGGATGTGTATATACAGTGTGAGATGTAGATGCTATCAGCTTAGTAGTGAGGGATACACACCTGGTCTGGGGCATGTAGTCTACCTGTTGTTGATGAACAGGTGCTGCATGTTTTCACCTGTTGTGGGAGTGGTAAGACGTTATTCCATAGCACTGCAGTGACCGCATGCTAAGAACCGTCCAGCTAGGGTGTTGTAGCTACAGTAATTCATTAGCATTCAGTAATATGTCAGAATCCCTGGTGAGGGTCTGATGCCAACCAAGGTCAGGGTTCTACCAGCCTGTGTCACTTGCTCAGTGATCCCTTCCATGTTCCCTATCATGTATCCCAGTGAGGGACATCCCACATCAGCTGTGATGGCATGGACAATGACTGAGTCATATGTGTCCATGCATCTGACTGACCTGTATGCTTGTGTTATGTGGTGGACCATAGTGCCCCATGAGCATATCACTGTGACCTACACCTTGTCCAGCCTGGTGAGCATGTCCTCACTGTACTGGACAATAAAGGTACCTAACAAAACTGCAGCAGGAGTGTTGTATAGCTGTACAGACTGTGCTTGTTTCGCACACAGGATTTGTGTGCTATGTGTTATGCGTGCTGTGTGCAGGCCTAACGTATGCCTGTGTGCCAGCTGCAGAGGTGTCTGCCAGTCATGCAGGATGCTATCCTTAGGCTCCACGAATGACCCGGTGTGTTTCCATGCTTGTATTGCTGTCAGTGTAGGTCCACATCAGACTGGTATTGCTGTCACTGTAGTATTTCATGCCACCTAACAGGTTATGCCAGTACTGGGTTCAGAGTGCTTAGTCCACAGTTTGGCCATGTGTTTCCATGTCATACATGTGTTGTACATCCATGGGTAGGGGATAGGGTTGACTGTGTACATGTGGCAGCTGTGACATTACTACATGACTCACATATTCCACAACTGTGCCATAGAGGTGACTGACAACCAACCTTTGCACATGCTACCATAGTATTGAGATAGCATTGGTGATTAACAGCACATAGGGCCAATGGTGAACAAGATACATAGGTCCATAGGTTCATACAGGGATGTCTGCCCAGGGCATTTATCCACCTAGCCAGAATGTGTGTGGTTTTCACCATGCATTGTAAATCTATCTTGCTATGCCCTTTTCCAAGGTTAGTATACTGTGCCTCTGTCTAACAGTGACACATAAGTGATACCCAGTGTAACCCTACAATGTCACATCCAGTCATTAATATCACTCTTGAAGATAGTCACTGAGTGACTCTGCCTAACCTCTATTGGGATAATATTCCAGAATAAAGGGAGCCTCTGAGGTATGAATGTGCCCCTCCAGCATGTCCTATGTATATCACTCCTGAGGTTCAAGTCTTTCCAGCATGTATCCTGATGGGATCTGGATATTCTGAGGTGCAGCATGGCCATTAAGTGAGGGTTTGACATGGCTTTATATGTCAGGCACAGATTGCCTATGAAGAGGCAGTATGCCACTGAGTAGAGCTGCTGTTTCTTTAACCAGTCAGTGTGTGGCATCTGTTGGAGCCCTTTGATCCTCTTGTCGAGGTACGTGTGTGGTCTTTCCAGTTGCTGCAGGTGTCTGGTGAGGTGCATGCCGACAGGGTCATTATAGTCAATTATGGGCATGATGAGGGATGAGTAAAGGGGCACAATGTCCTCCCCTGATCTACATGTGGATCCCATCATGATGATGTGGCCCAAATAAAATGTTTTCCTAACCACTTTGTCCATGTTGTTGTCAAATGGTAGAATGCTATCAACCTGTGTACCCCATGGTCCATAATTCCTTTGTCTGCACTTAATGGATTAACACATATGTGGTACTTTGTGGTCACCTTGTGTTTGACAAAGGGGATGACTATACACTTTTTGTCATTCACCTTGAGGCCATGGCTGTGGCACAGGTCGTGTGGTTGCAAGAGGCCCTTTTGGAGGATGCGTGTATTAGCTGGAGAGTTGATTATGGCGTCCGGTTTGCAGTCATCTGTGACTTGCTCAGCCACAGTACTTCCATGTTGGCCTGTACCTGTGATAAATATATAATGAACATGACAGCTCCCAGGGCTGAGCCTTGTGGGACACCACTTGTAACTGGTTTGAGGCTGACATGGTCCCAGCAATTCTAACCATGTGTGTTCTGCCCTTGAGCCACTGTGCAATATCCATAGTGACATAGGGGTTAATATGTACACTGGTGAGCTTCCCTAGAATGCACAAGTGGGGCATTGTATCAAAGGCTTATGCAAGGTCCAGGTAGGCTGTGTAGACCTCCTTCCCCTTGACAGTGGCCTTGGTGACTGTTTCGAAGAAATCAAACAGGTTTGAGAGGCAGGATCTGCCATTAACAAAGACAAACGGTGTATGGTGACATGTCTGTAGGTCCCCAATATCTATATATGTGAGGTTCATGATGATCCTTGCCATAGCTTTGCAGACCAAGCTATTCAGACATATGGGGCGAATAGTGTTCAGGATCCGTTAAGGCACCACCTGAATGTAGAGGGACCACTGTTGCTGTACGCCACTCTTTGGCCACATATCGTGTAGTAAGGCTGGGATTGAACAGTAGTGTTATTTCTGGGTGTAGCTCTTCTTGTGGTTCATGTAGGACACAGCCTGGGACACTGTCTGGTCCCATTGATGCAGTGTTTATTGCTTTGGAGGGGGCAGCTCTTACCTGAGCATCTGTAATGTCAGGGGGGGCAGCACTCTGCTGGGAGACATATTTCCCCTTTTGGTGTGTTGGGGAGGAGAAGGTAGCAGTGAACCTGTCCACTAGGATGATGGCAATGTCTGTGTGTTTTGTATTTTGTGTGACATCTTGGATTACCTCTGAGCATATCTGGGTATTACCACCCAGGTTCCCAACATAACTACAGGAAGCCTTGTGATTATCCTCAGTGGCTTGTGGAATCTTCCCTCAAGGATGGCCTTAGACAATCGTATGAGTGCCTGTAGTTGTCTTCTAATACTCATCAGTGATGCCTTCACATTTTGGGAGTTAGTTGTATCATGTAGTGGCTTCATCCTTCTATTGTATAGTTTGTTTATGGCTGGTGTTCAGCACACAAGACGTCTGCCTTTGGAGGATTGGGTCATGCTTTCATATGTGGTTGCATGATCCATGCATTCCTGAATGTGTCCATAGAATGCCTTTATACAGGTATCTGCAGTCTGGTCCATATTTTCAACAGGCCTGGGGCCTTTGAAGGTTTCCACATCATTTATGAGGGGTGTGAACATGCTTGACATGAGCTGTTGACTGACGTCCCGCCCTCCAGACTGAGCAAGGTGAGGGTCACATTTAGCTACCTGTCGGGTGATAGAATGTGCCACATAACACAGGCACACAGGTCACTCCACAGCAAGTAGAAGTATGAGGCAGTCATTGTCCATGCTGGTGCAAACAACCTGAGACGTACCTCCCTGGACCACATGGAAAGAGACACAGAGGAGCTCTTACAGCACCCTCTCAAACTCAGGACTCCCACACAGCCTTCATGCTCACACAGGAGAGTATAGATTTATCTGCAAACACCATCATACTGGGTGACGTCAGCTACCCAAACATAGACTGTGAACATTTCACAAGCCACAATACCCAAGCTCTAGGGTTCCCATAGATCAGACACTCTTTACCTATGGAACAGGTAATCAACCTTCCCACAAGAGGGGCAGATATACTAGATCTGATCATCACAAACATGAGTACAAAATGCTCACCACTGGAAGTATATCCCTCATTGTTGCAATCGAACCATATACTAATCACACTGGAGTACTGGATCCCCCACATATGCAAACCTCGAACACATCGATGTGTGTGTGGGAAATGCCCCTATTAGCAACTATGACAGTACACTACAGGATGCAGATTCCCCTTTTGAAACACTGATGATGTCAGGAGTCTATAACTATATTACCTGAATTAAAGTCCTCCAGTAATTCGTATAGCACGCTCCACTAATGCGTCTTTCTTCGATGTCATAACATAGTTAGGTAGGGGTTTGAATCCTGCAAAGAGAATGTATGTGTGTTAGTATGAGTGGGGTTTGTGTGTGTGCATAATGCTGGGAGGGATAAGTGCCTTTTGCCAACTGGGAGAACACACTACAGGGTGCACATCCCTCCTCCTACACACAGATGATGTCAGCACCCTCTATGTACAGCATTAGAAAGGATTGCTCTCACTAATGCAAATAGCACACTCTGCTAATGTGTCCGTCTCTACTGTCATAACACAGTTAGGTAGGGGTTTGAATCTTGCAAATGGAAAGTATGTGTTTTACTGTGGGTGTGGTTAGTGTGTGTACACAATGGTGGGGGTGGGATGTGGCTTTTGCCAAATGGGGCTATGCACTGCAGGGTGCACATTTCCCTTAACAAGCAGTGATGTTGACAGTACCCTATACAAACAAAACTACAAAAGAGAAGGTGGTGGTACCAATAACACATGTAAGGTAACACTTCTTCAAGTAATGTCCACAACACGAAGTAGGATAAACGAACAATCCTTTTACTCTATACAAACAACATGACAACAGACAACTGCCAGTACTCAGTATAGTGTTACATGCTACTGTAACACGCACATGTACCAGAATATACCTAGATAGTGTTTTGAAGCCTGAATGTGGCAAGTGTGTGGATGTGGGATGTGTCTGTGTGTGCATTTCCGTATGGGAAACATGTTTGATGTGGCAATCAGGGTACCACAGTACCTGATGCACACTACACCTTTGAACTAATGAGGTTGCCTGCACCCTGTGAGTACAGGTAGAGAGGAGGAAATCGGTAGTAATCAACATAGTGCACTTCTCAAATGTGTACCTGTCATGTATCGACAGCTACTCATGTAGGGTAATAAATAATGGGAATGGCAGGTGAGCGTATGCATATGTGGGGGTAGCAGGGTGTGTGTAAATGCATGTGTGACAGAACAGATACATATAGCTGAATCTGCATAACAGCACATGATGCGCATTCCCATAGTCAATGGTAGCATGTGATGGTGTGCAGCTGGTATACTTTGGTAAGTAGTATGGGTGCAGATAACAATTGAGGACATTCATACAGTTACTGCAGCAGGACTGCTGGGATATACACACAATCATAGTGGAACAGTGAACAGTTACCAACATGTTACTACTTATACACATCTATGTAGTCACCCTGTGCATCAGCAACGTGTTTACCTGTTCCTGCACCAATGTTGTAGTATGCAGGAGGTGGCACAGTGTCATCATATGCACAGGGTGTGGGTTAGGTATGCCCAAGCCAGCCACTGGTAACACCAATTGACATGTGTGTGTATGTGTGTTTGTGAGGGGCAGCATTACAGGGTGGACCAGTGTTGGTGCAGTGTGTGTGTATGTATTTGCCCTAGGTGTTAGATTTCTGCATGTGTGTAAGCACGCACACAGTCCCACATAATGGCTGCCATGTACAGGGTTTTGTGGACAGCCACAGACTGCACCTGTCAGGTCATCCAGATCAGTGTATGTGGGCATGGACACTGTACCTGTGCCTGGCAGGGGTGCTACAGGCCGTATCCGGTACTAACCCAGACTGGGTACTGTCATCGGAAGCAGGGGTGTGTTGACTGGACACAGTTCCCTGTTGGGACTGTCCAGAGCCACGTGCACGTGGTCTCCTGGGGCGTCCTGCTGACAGCACAGACCCAGCATTGCTGGTGCTGGTGCTGGCACTTGAGGTGCGTGAGTGGGCCTGTTGTCGTCTGCGGCCACTGCCAGCTGGTGCTGTTGCTGGCATACGGCCACATTGACGTCGCAAACGCACACCATCGCCCTGGCCCATGGACATCTGGTTGTGGAGCAGCTGTTGTATGTCCCCACAATGTCTGTCAATGACATCTGTGCAGTTACGGATAACATTCGCAACGTCACGCATGCCGTCATGGCTGTGCGACATGCTCTCAGCTCCCTCAGACCCTGTCTGGTGTACCTTTCCATACGTGCCTGTGCCTGCATAACAGTCCGAACCCAGAACGTATGCACACCACTTATTTATCTTGTCCAGTGGACTACAGATACAGGCACATTGTATAACAATAGCAGGAGGCTACTGCAGCACAGGGCAGATTCACATGAAGGCAAGGCATCTGTGGTCATCAGTGTTAAGATGCGTCACATTCACCAAATGCACAGATATTGGCAACATTGTTGCAGACAGTTTAGGTGCAGGTACCCCCCCCCCATTCTCCTACACAAGTGGAATTAGTTATGACAGATGACTGTAACCTCCCTATTCTCTCACATGTCCAGGTGAGGGCCACCCTCAACATTGCAGAACACATAGCATCACTGTTACGAAATGGTATCCCTGGATGTGTGCTACGTTCACCCCTGGGAGACATAGCACCACATGACAGACTGATATTAATCCCTGGCCATACTACAGGATATGCACCTGAACAGTGCCATACATACACAGTGGTCCCACACCAATGAGGAGTAACCTCTACTGACCCTGGTAACTACTGCATCATATGCACAGCTGGCCTTGTGTTCTAAGCTATGGAAGTTCTAAGTATGGGCAACATGTACAGCAATATTATATATGTATATATTTCAGGACTATGTACACACAACCTATCTCATGGACATACCTATAGATAGTGAACTATGATACATTTGGAGGTGTCACAGTAAACACAGTATTAACCTGCTACTTTGCATTACCTGTGTTTGTGGCAGCTGTTGCTGTGTCAGTGGTGCTGCTTGCTGCTTGTTGTTTGCTGCTGCTGCTGCTAGTTTTGCTGCTGGCTGTCTGTATATATTTTTTATTGCTCTCTCTGTCTCTCTCTCTCTTTATCAGTAGGTTTTGTGCAATGACTGTATTGCATGTGTGGAGTGTGGGTACTGGATGCTTTTGTAGGTATCTGCATAGGTCCATGTGATGGCCTCTGCACCAATTGTAAGGCAGCATTGGCTAATTGCATACAGCCAGTTGTGTACTGATTGCATGTCTCACTGTGATTACAGGACAGTGCTATAAAAGGGTATGTGAGATAGGCATTCTCCTTTCAGATTGTAAGGGCGTGGACCATGCTGGTATGCTGTTGACATTGTTCTGTGAGTGTGAAGTTAGTACATCTCTCATGCTTCATGCTGTGTTGTGAATTCAGGTTGCTGCATTTCTCTCGCCTGTTTCCTGTAGTGAGTGTGTATGCATACTGACACCTACGACTATATTTCATATGTATTGCTATATATACATATGTGTACATATACATACTTTCATATATGTACATTAGCTGACAATATTGGGTACAAGCTAACAATTTGCAGGGCTGTTTCTGTTAACACTACATTAGCATGGGAATCTAGTAATTGGGACAGTAACAGTCTGCCTGACATGCTTTGGGTAGTACACATACTATATTGCCTTTATCTTCATTCCTACTATTACATGTTCCACTTATTTAGCACTATATTCCTGTATGAGAGTCATGGCTTACTGGTAGGTCATACAGACTAGTGTTACAATGGTGTTGTGGTAGGGCCTACTAGTATGCTTATATTTTGCTTTCAAATTGAGTATAGGGCCTATCAATCAGAGTGCTGGGGGCACCTTTAAGCAGTTAAAGGGGTTAGTAGGTCTCACAGGAGTCAGGCTGTGTTTCAGATTCTGGTTGCTGCATTTATCTTCACTGTTTCCTGTAGTGAGTGTGTATGGATACTGACACTTACCACTATATTTCATATGTATTAATATATATATATATATATATGTATATGTACGTATGTGTACATATACATACTTTCATATATATACATTACCTTACATTATTATGTACAAGCTAACAATTAGCAGGGCTGTTACTGTTAACTCTAAACTAGTATGGGAATACAGTCGTTCAGGCATTACAAATCTACCTGACATGCTTTGGGTAGTACACATCCTATATTACCTTTCTATTGATTCCTACTATTACATGTAATATTTATTTCAGCACTATATTCTTGTATGAGAGTTATGTCTTAGTGGTAGGTCATACAGACTAGTGTTACCAAGGTCCTGGGTTTGGAACTGACAGTAGGGCATTTTTCTTCAAAACTGAGTATAGGACCTGTCAATCAAAGTGCTGAAGGCACCTTTACGCAGTTAAAAGGGTTATTAAGTCTCACAGAAGTCAGGCTGTGTTGTAGATTGTGGTTGCTGCATTTATTTTCACTGTTTCCTTTAGTGAGTGTGTGTGACTACTGACACCTACCACTATATTTCACATGTATTAATATATTTATATATATATATGTATATATATATATATATATACATATGTGTACATATAATACTTTCATATATGAACATTACCTCACATTATTATGTACAAGCTAACAATTAGCAGGGATGTTTCCGTGAACACTAAACTAGTGTGGGAATCCAGTAATTCAGGCATTAAAATCTACCTGACATGCTTTGGGTAGTACACATCCTATATTACCTTTCTATTGATTCCTACTATTACATGTTATATATATTTTAGCACTCGGTTCTTGTATGAGAGTCATGGCTTAGTGGTAGGTCATACAGACTAGTGTTACCAAGGTCCTGGGTTCGAGACTAACCGTGGATATTTATTTTTCTTTCGAAATGAGTACAGGACCTGTCAATCAAAAGTGCCAAAGGCACTTTTAAGCATTTAAAACCAGGTCTGCGCTCGTTTGCGCGGAGCTCACGCATGCACACTGGCTTTGAGCTCACAAGACACAAGCGCACACCCGCGCTATTTTCTTTGAAAGAAAAAGGGGTGACAGGAAAGTGGTGAAAAAGGGGTCACAAAGAGGATAAGACAGTAGGGAAACAAGCTTGGAATGTGCAGGAAGGATGTAGGTGAGGCCCATAGCTGCCCATGTCTTTCTCAGCAACAGCTGTGCATTTGTATGCAATTTGGTGTGAAATTGGAACCTTCCACCCCTGAGAGAGGTGTCAGGACAACATTAATACCTGTTGTACAGCCAATTGTAATTAACAGTTTCAATGTCCAGCGGACATGTGTGCAACATGGACAGCTATGTATGGGGCGTAATTTTTTTGTGGGTACAGAGTGCCCTTTTTTTTTTTTATCAGGTGAGAGTGGTATGTCAGGTGAGGTAGTCGGTATAGCTGGGGAGGTAGGTTGGGTAGGTTAACAGACAAGACAGACAAGATGCATACAGGGGCAGTGTATGACACATGTGGGGGGTTACACAATTGACGGGGACGGAGGTTGGGATATCCATGGCACATGAGCCCACAGATGGCAACAGTGGAACTGATATCCCCACCCATAGGCAGTTGCCACTGTTCCTTCACAGCCCAGGACGGGGCTGTGCTGGGGGCTGTGCAGGCGGGACAATGGGCAAGCCCGTAAGCTGTGCCACCTGGGCCTCAAGCTGGCGTAGGGGCCCAAGAACAGAGTCTTGGATCTCCCTTCGCACCACAGACCGGACACCTTGGAGGGTGAGTGGATGTGCTCCTCCGGCCACACTTGCAGAGGGGGGATGGGCCCCATCCCCTGCAGCGCTTCCACCTGAAGGTGGCACAGGGCCACCGAAGGAGGGTCCAGCCTGGGCACTAGTGCCAGGTGCAGTCGCCAGCTGAGGTGGAAGAGGTGGGTCCGCTGGGACCTGCCTTCCCAAGCGTTCTAGGTTTGTGTGTATGTTATGTTAGTTTGGGTTAGTGGCATATTATTCCATTCAGATTAGTTGTAACAGCATGCATTGGTATTCCCATTAAACAAACACCCAGATATTAACACCATTGAACAACAGGCATATCAATATCACATGCATTGTTTCAACAGAAATACACAATTGAACAACATGCAGGGTTGATTAATGGCTTCAGGCCATCAGGTTTGCCGGTTTGCAGATATGACCAGGGCACATGCAACAAGAGACATGCATATATTTTTGAAACAGAACAAATGTCCATGGTTAATGAAATGTTCACATACCAATATTTAGTGTTTTTTTTTAATTTGCAATTATAGGGTGGGGTGGAGAAAGAAAATGATGACACATTCATAAATTATACATTGATATACATTTGTAATAGAAACACAATTAACCTGTCGGTGATACTTTCCAAATGATTCTTACTTGACTGTCATGCTAGACCTGTTACAGATACATCACTATCCTAGTTATTTTGAATTTGATCAGATACATCATCCTGCTACACTTTGATGACAGGGCAGGGGACAGCTATGGATGTTTAGTATGTCAGACAATCATTCCTTCTATCTGCAAATTGCTGACTGTGATCACCATATACAGAGTTTGGCCTGAACATTCAAGAGTCAGACACACTGAAATCAGTTTGGGATGTTAAGTTTTAATTCCCACATGCATTTATTTCTGTAAAACCACACTGAAGCTTATATATTCAGGTGCTATTACTACGTTATTCATTGATACATGACCCTTTCTGTCACTCTCACACATCCTGCAATTTCACAGTTCAGGTTGGTACTTCTAGGCTTTGTTCACATATTAGACCTGTAGGGATTCCAACACTTTCTAGCAGCCTCACTTCTGTCATGATTCAGCATTTCAACAGGGGATATATCTCACTTGTGATTACCTCAGCTTCTGAAGCTGTACTCTTGAGACTACTGCAGGTTATACTACATGTAATTAATGGTGGGACATCTGTATTACAGCACTGTTTATTTCTATCACTTATATTTCCAGTTTCACTTGCATACTGATGAACTTGTTGCAGCCATACCTGCAGACTTTTACTTGCTGCTTGCACATTCTATTACTTTTACTCAATACACTGCAGTGTTCTGCTACGTGCTACACTATAATATTTATTTACAAGTACTAGGTGGGGTTACTAACCTGCATGGTGGCGCAGCCGCACCAGTCTGCACTCATGTGCCATTCGATTCGCAGAGCGGACACCTGCAGCTGTAATACAACACAAGTACTATTGGAATACACATCTCCTTGGTATCAGCTAGTTGAATTCCTTACATACATATGTAAAATGTGACTTACTCAGTAGTGGGGCATTGGGCATATCCCGGGCCTCCTGGATCCATTGGGTCAACTGGTCTTGCTTACGTCGCTTCAGGTCCGCATGGTGGTGATGGACCTGCTCACCAGTGCGTGGAATGCCAGTAGCACTGGTCAGATCATGAGCCAACTGGTTCCATGCCTCCGTCCTGTACGCTCCCCATGAGACCTGGCCCTGCATGAGTTGGGCCTCATGATGGTGAACTAGGAGCCAGACCATGTATCTGGACTCCTCAACGCCCCACCGCTGTGCTTGAAAGCAACGTCCCTCCCCTACTCCACTCATTCTGCCTGCAGGTCTATTCTACAATCGTTTCTGCTGTGTATTCCCGCCTATGGGGCTTATATATGCCGATTTTCCCCGCACATTTCTACAATTGGCTGGTTTAGAATTGTATCTACTTCACAGAAACTGCTTTATCATGCTCCATTTTGGCTTATATCCTATTTATATGCTATTTCTGCATTTCTATGTACTGCTGTCATGGCTTAGTGGTTTAGTACCTTGACTCAAGTGCATGGTATCCTGAGTTTGAATCTGACCATTGACTTTTAAATTTTATGACTGTCTAGAAATGACTTCAGGACCTGTCAATCAATCATGCCTAAAGCACTTTTAAACACTTTAAAACCAGGTCTGCGCTCGTTTGCGCGGAGCTCACGCATGCACACCACCGGTTAGCTTGTGGGAGCGTCACACAAATGGTGTGCGCTGGGTTACACCTTAATTGGCTAGTACCACACATGTTAAACTCAGCAAAGCTAGTTGCACACAGTTTGAGCTTGTTAAACCAGTCCTTAACTATGGGCAAGCAGTTTGCAGTTTGTGAAACACTACTTAGCTACGGGCACTCTGTCTCACTGCAGTTTAGCTATCAGTACATTTCTAAATGTTTTATTATTGTATTACTTGAAAACATATGCTCCATTTCATTCCATTTTACAAAAGGGAATACTTTTACATTTGTACTATACTGTCCAGGGCCTTTTTAGTGCTTATTTACAAAAAAAAAAAGGTTGTTGCGTGGGCTCGAACCTTGCCTGCCTGCTCTCAAACCGACAACTCTACCGCTATGCTATTACTTCTTGGCTTACTTTGCATATTTAGTTCTTATATCCTTTTCCACTGATTGCTAACTTCAGTTGCGCTAGTAGCACACCAGCACGAGCGCACAGTAGCACACATTTACGGGTTTAAAAAAATAAAACAGTTTTATTTTCATTTTACAACATCTGTTCACTTTTTACATTGCTGGTCTGTGGGGGCATGTGTTGTGTAGTGTGGTTATTCACATTTCCATGGCTTCCCTCGTGGCTGTTTTCTTTCAGCCATTCTAGACTTCTGGGGCGTCTACGGACACGCTTCTACTCTCTTACACGGACCGTGTAAGAGTTACGGTGTGATTCAGCATGCCTCATGCACCTCATGCATATGCATGACATGCTGACATCACACCGTTTAACTGCAGCCTCCGTGTAAGAGTTATAACTCTTACACGGAGGCTTCCTGAATCTGGCCCATTCAAAGAGAAATAAAGGCAAAGGCACCAAGATATGGAAAATTTTCACAATACAAAAAATAAGTTCACTAAGGGAGAACATAGAACAAAAGTTTAGTAAATTAGAAGTTAAAAAAAGAAGCATAAATTATAGAATACCTGTGAAGTGATTGATATAGTGTAGATAGTCTAACACAGGTTATGTCACATGATTTAACAATGAGTCCCCATGTAAGAAGAAACAGGAGGAGCAGGAGCCATCTGAAGAAGAAATATGGACATGGGAAAGAAAAGGAGAGTTGATATGGTGCAATACTTATGCAAAGGAGAAACAAAACAAATAAATACAATAAAAAGCAGTACAAAAGATATTTGAAGAGGAATTGGTTAGGGAATTATGACTGCGACTATTTAAGGTTTGGGTGAAGGTTTTAGTCCATCTGATGAAGTCTTGTAAATAAGGATGAAAATGCAGTGTCTTTTTGAGCATTAATGTGGATCGAATAAAGTCTTTGTGTACTTGAGGCAACTCTTGTCTTGTGTGCTCTATTGTCGTTTGCCGAGTTGCAGAATTCATATTTGAAGAGGAAATACAGGCAAGGGCATCCAGATATGGAAATGTTTACAATATGTAAAATAAGAAAACAGAGGGAAAGTAGAAAAGAGGATTAGTAATGGAGAAGTTAAAGAAATAGAAACTGAGATTATGGATTACCTGAGAAGTGAAGGATTTAATATAGAAAATTTAACTCGGATAACACCACAGCAGGATAGAATAATGAATCCACAAATTAAGGAGAAACCAGAGGTATGGGAAACATCTAATCAGTTGCCACATGAAGATACATAGGATGATAAGATCATAGGAGATTACTAGACTATGGACAGAGAGTCATTTTAAGCCTAGCTATTTCATCCCAGTCTAATACCATGAAAATATTAGTCAATACCCAAGATTGTATTTATTGATGAAGTCCCATGTCCAGAAGGGTTGTGGGTGCTATCCCCAGTAAGAATTTACAGTGCCCCATCCACTCATCCAGGTTCCTCTTGAACAGTGTCATAGAGTGCTCTGTTTTCCATGAATTGGTAGCCTGTTCCAAAGATGCATCAGTCACTGGGAGATAAATATGTCGCTCTAGCATGTACTATTTAAGTTGCAGGCCATATTTTGGTCCCTGGAATGGGTAGCCCTAGTCCCATATGATTTACTGATATGGAGCAAGTTCATTTGGTTTGGGTCTTGGATTGCTCTGTAAGCCAGGCATAAGTCTCTCCTAAGACATCTATACAACACAGAGTGTAGTGACAGGGACTTTAGTCGGTCTGTATAAGGCACATGCTGAAGCCCCTTGATGTTCTTTGTTAGAAACCTTTGAGGTCTCTCCAGTTGCTGTAGGTGCTTTGTACAGTACATGCCAAACAGGACATTGCACTCAATTAAGGGCCGGATAAGTACAGAATATTGTGGAGTTTTATGTGTGTGTGTGTGTGTGTGTGTGTGTATATATATATATATATATATATATATATATATATATATATATATATATATATATATATATATATACACACACACACACACATACATATATTGGAGCCTTCAGTGAGAAACCACTATAAAAGTTCAGTTGGAGTTGCACAGCAAGGGAAGGAAACAGGAAACTGTGGCAACTCTGACACAGTCAATGCTGTGGACTGATAGGTCAGTGGTTTCCCATATGAATGAGCAAAGGATGACACAGGATGAAACTGAAGAGAATATGGCACAGTAAGATGCTCTGGAACTTTATGTAGGATGCCCACAGGAAACAGAGAACAAATAATGTGGCCCCAGTTAAGAAGAAAAGGATCTAAGAGGAAGAGTTGATTGATTTAATAGAGATGATAGACATATTAAAGTAAATGCAAAAAATAGACTACAGAAAGTCAATAACACCCAAAATGTTAGAATTTTGAAAAAATAAATGAACACAGTAATCAGGACTATTTATAGAAATGTATGCAGTATAACAGTAGTAAATATGATATATTACTGTGCAGCAACAGATAAAGTCTTACCACAAAAACACAGGGCAGTAATCTAAGGGAAGTGGAGAAATCAAATGCCATGGTGGATGTATTGAACTGAGAAAATTATAAAGCAATTAAGACAATACGTGTCACTATTAAAGAGTACAGAAAATGGAACAGATCAACAAAAGTACTGAGAAAGAAAGACATGATAAAAGCAATGTGAAATATCAGAACAGATCAGGATCTATTGTGCACTGTTGCAAATAATAAACTAAAGATATCAGCAAAGGCAAAAACAACTTAAAAGATATTCAGATAAATATAAAGTGAAAGTATAAAATAAGCAATTTATTGGTTACCCAAAAAAGTTTTATAGAGAATTGGGAAACAAGGCAAAAGGAAATGAAACACTATCGAAAAAGAAAGAAATGCACACATTTTGGAGAAATATCTTCGAAGATCCTATGGAACATAAAGATGATGAATGGATAGAAGACATAAAAGAAAGAATAAGAAGTTGACATGTACAGGATATAAAATGAGTTGAAATAACAGCTAGAGAAATTGAAACAAAATTAAGAAAAGCTCCTAAATGGAAAACTCCAGGCCCAGATGCAGTACCTAACTGTATTAACATAAAGATTTAGCCATGAGTAAAAACTATTTATATGTGCACCCTGAACATACATTAAATGGTTAACAACAGGAAAAAAACAATGCTCCTTCAGAGTGAACCTACAAGCTATCCTAAAAAGTGTATCCATTGATGCACAAACTATGCAATGGAATTCATGCAGATGGAGTTTATAGTCATTTAGAAAAAAACTCAATCATGGCAATAGAACTAAAGGGTAACAAAAGAAAATCATGTGGAGCAAAGGATTATTTATTATTAAATAAAGTCATAATGGAGAACTATAAAAAAGTGAAGAATCTTACTATGGCATGGATAGACTACAAAAAAAGCATTTAACAGCATCCCGCATTCATGGATAAAAGACTGTTTACAAATGTATAAGATACACCCTATACTGCTCAATTACATTACAGCAACCATGAAACAATGGCAAACTTCTTTGCAGTTAAGGCATTACAAAAGAAAATCTTTATTCCTGGCATAAAAATTCAAAAGGGGATGTTCCACGGTGACTCTTTGAAATTCAAAAGGAGATATTTCACAGTGACTTTTTGTCACTGCTGCTCTTTTGTCTTGTCATTAACTCATTAAGGTGTCTTGTTAACAGATTAGGTCATGGCTACAATTTGTCTCCTAGAAAACAACCAAATGTAAAGACTTCTCATCTTCCTTTTATAGATGATTTAAAACTATATAGTTCGTCAGATAAGGAACTGAATGAAAGTACAACTATAAGTAGTCAAAACTTTCTCAGATGATCAAAGAATGTCATTTGGTCTTGATAAATGTTGAAAAGTAACCTTTAAAGCAGGAAAGCTGCAGAATCAAGAAAATATCATTTTGGAACAGGAATGTGATATAAAAGAATTTGAGAAAGAATTAGTGCATAAATATTTGGGAATTGATGAAGGATCAACAATAAAACATTAATAATTGTGAATAAAAACCAGTAAGGAATATTTCAGAAGACTAAAATTAAATTTGAAAACAGCTCTGACATCTAGGAATAAAGCCCAATTTGCTCTTCCTTTCTTAACTTATAGCTTTGAAGTGATTATCTGTCCCCAAAATGTATTGGATCAGTTGGACAGGAAAACAAGAAAAAAATATTCATGCTTATCAAATGACTTATAAAAATTATTATATACCAGGATTATATATCCCCTGTTCTGAAGGAGTTATGGGCCTCCTTGAAATTGATTATGTATATAGATCTGCAATCACAGGACTGCATATATAGTTGCTGAACTCACAAGATCTAAACATAGTAAAAGTTTTAAAACATGAGGAGAATAAATCTAAGATGACTTCCCTGCTTAGTTTAGCAGAAGTATATCAGTGTCAAGCAAGAATGGAAATCAAACCAGAAGCAGATAAAAATCAGGGCGCAAATGAATGTGCCAAAAGAAAGAATATAAGCTGGATTAGATGAGAAGGCAAGAAATGTGGAAAAAGCATAAATATAGTTGCAAGTGCAGAAAACTCTTGGAACAGCCTCATGTCGATCAGTTTGGAATGTAGGAATGATTAATCAGAAATGCGTTTAAACCAAATGATGAAAGGTTAATATTGGTGGCCTAGGACGGTAGACTACATACAAGTTTGTTTACAAAGTCCATTGAACATGTGGGAGAAACAGACAAATGCAGGTTTTGTAAAACAGAATTGGAAACACTCGCACATCTTGTTGCTGGATGTGATACACTAATGGTAGAAGAACTGTATACCGAAAGGCATAATAATGTGGCAAGACTTGGGGATTTGTGAAAACATTATAACACTGCAGTAACTGACAAGTATTGGAAAAATGAGCCACAAAGCATAATAGAAAATGATGAAGTTTATATCACATGGGATCATCCATTACTAACAATTCATAAAAACAGATGCAAGAAAATCAGATATAGTAGTCCATGCAAAGAAAACAAAAGCATTGATCACTGAAATTGCTACACTCAGTGACTATAGTGTCTTATGTACAGAGAGATACAAAGTCATAAAATACAAGGATTTACAGGCAGAAATGAGGGCAATGTGGAAGAA
>NC_056735.1:1076848136-1076870636 GCF_019279795.1 Protopterus annectens
CACTGGTTATTGGTCATGTTGTCCACAGGTGTCTGTGGCATGCTTAGATGGTAATTTTGTTCTCAGACCTTCAGCAGCTGCCCCATATATGAGAGTATAACTCTGTGTACATTACCAGCACAAGAGGCCTGCATCACATATGAGATAGCATAAACACATGCTGGAATGTCAGGTTTGGCTCCCAGAAGCTACCCTGTGTCAGGACTACACTCCCCAAACATGTCTAACACAGTACCATGCATACCCTCATCAGCTGCATCAAGGTTGAGTGGATGGGAAAAACATCTGTCCCTGGGGTTCAACATATGTCCAGCAATGCCAGGGGCAACAGGTGCTGATCAATGATTCTGTTGGGGATAAAGTAATGGCTCGACTTGTAAGGGACCCAGGGTCAGTACTCTAGTAACCTCCTCTGTATCTATGAGCCTGTGATCCTACGGAACACCCAGGTGACATATGAGGGCTAGCTGGCTGTCTCAAGGGATATGCTTGCAAAGTTATGTTGTCTGGCCCCATTGTCCCTCACACACTGTTGCATTCATACACACCTAGGTAAACATGCACATATACATCCATACCTTGGCAATGAAAAGGTCTCTGTGTTTCCACTCCACCATACTCGGCTTCGGTAATGGCAGCAGCTCCCCAGAATGTACACACACAGGCACCTGGAACAGAAACAGAACAAGGGCTGTGAGACAACAGTCAGTCAGCAGTACTAACAGCAATAACGCATCAGGACACGAAGGTGCATACACTTCAATGTGTACCCATGACAATTGCCAGCAGACAGCACCTTACACGGCATAACAGTGTTACACTAGACACTAGCATTATCTGCAGTGAACCCCACCACAAGTGAACATGCACATATTGCAATATATCTAAGCTTAACAGTTGTGTGCATGGAAAACTGGATGCCCTTTACATGCTCAGGGTAAAGGTGACCCACAACATGATAGTTCCACACTCACCAGCTTCAGGTTGATGTTCCCCAGCAACACCAGAGGGACCTATGGAGTTGTGGGGGAGAGTTATTGTCAGCACACACACATGTGACATTGGTACAGGATAATATGTGCATTTATGAACATGTACACTGCAAGCTGTGATACTACCCAAATTGCTGACATTCACAATATGTGTGCACATGTGTGCATTACAAATCCCCACCCACAAATGCAGATTGACCTGACATATGCATACAGGTATGCAAAGGCTGCCACTATGAATGCTACAGTATTAACGTGATGCCACTGGGCCTTACTTGGACTCTTATTGGCTGTGGAATATGTGCCACCCACCTCCACAACATATGTTGTCATGGTTTCCTAGGAGGTGGTGGCTGAACCAAGGGTTGCGAGGAACTCCTCAGTGGCTGAGAGCGGTCCTTGATTAGCAGACCCTCCATCTGTGCCAGCATGGTCCTTGACCACAGCTGCAGCCCTTTGCTATGCATTGTATATGAGGTCTGTATCATGGTATTGGACATGTTTGTAGCTCCTGTCCTGGTGGCCCACATTATTAACTGTTGCTACCAGTTCTGCCCACAGACAGTGCGTTGTTGCAGGTTTTGTCAGTTCCTTTCCAACAGTACCTGGTGATGGAGTCTGAGGGTATCAATGACTGCAGCGGTCTCTGCTTCTGAGAATGCTGGGTTCCATCTTCTGTACATCCCACCTGAAAGTCATAAACAGGGGAACACATCACAGGACCACATACATCGGCCACCATTATGTACAGACCCTACATATCCACGTTTGTCAGCACTATCCAGCACTAACACCCACATCATACCCCTGCCATCTATCAGCACAGTATGTGTGTGGGTATCAGCAACATACCAGATTTACAACATGCTTTGGTCCCCAGATCCTGATGTTTTATGTTCCCCCCAATGAGGACCATTAATGTGCATAATTCTCTGTTCATCATTCATACCACACAGGACATGCAGCAGCTGGGAACATCACAGAGGTTCCCCACCAGGGAATAGCAGGCCATCAAACATCTACCGTACACCTATAAGCTATAAGGCCACCCCTCTACCTGGTTTCCTACATACTCCTCATGAGTGACCTCATCTGGCATGCCAGACAATCACGGACTCCACATTGCTGAGACTGTTGCATGAGCGCAATTCATGCTCCGCTCTGTTAACACACACACACACACACACACACACACACACACACACACACACACACACACACACACACATACACACACACACACACACACACACACACAGTTTCCACCTGGTGAGTGACCTGAACTGGCCTTGTTGACAGCTCAGATGTATGTCCCACACAATCACCCTGCAGTGGAATGGGCATCCTGTAGCTACCTACACCTTTGCAGGTGTAACCTGGTCAACTGGATGGTTAACAGTGCATACACCCTTGGGATACCACCTATGTTCCTGTTGGAAGAGGACATCAGCTCCTGCCTTGCATACACATGGGCTAACATGTGGCCTAGGCATATGGCTGCTCAGGGCCCATAGCATAGTAATCTTATATGGTATCAGGAATACCAGAAATGTCCTGACTGTTGTGACAGACTGTGTTCTTATGTTGTGACAGACTGTGTTGTTATATGTCCACACACATCAGTGTCATCGACTGCTGGGTGTCCCCTATGGGCAATGTTACAGTACCATGTTATCCAGCCTACATCCCACAAATAGGTTAATGCTATTACAGGTGCATGTGGACATTCCTGGAACATCTGAGGTACACAATAACAAACAGCAATGCATAGGTATTGTAGGGTGACCTCCTCATAGGTGTCTGACATCTGCAATACCCAGATGTTTGCAGAATGTGTGCATGTGCCTGATAGATGTAGACCTCCCTGCCAGACAGATGTGTATTCCTGGACACCAATTGCTAGTTGGACAATACGTGATGGATGTCCACAGAATTTGAGGAATATGTCTGTGACATATCAGACCCCTGGGGACATGGTAATTGTACATGAATATCTGGTACTGTATCAATTCCCTTACATTATATGCTCAGTATGTACACACTGCTGCTGAGCCATAGCCAGCATCCCCAAACTACTAGTACCTATAACCTGCTGTCATCCTGCAGAGGCTCACCAGACATGCTATCCATAGGTGTCAGGCAATCAAATATAGGTATGGAATACAAACTGACGTAGCCAGAGTAAACCAGGAATGGTCATGGAGACCTGGACAATCTGTGAAATAATCCTGCATGGCATTGGTAGACTGAGAGGGGCTCAATGGCGGTACATGATGTGGTATGCCAGTTGTATCCACCAGTATGTACTGTCAGTATGATGCCCCTGCACTGACCCAGTAATCAAGGAGCCTCAATCCTCACCACTACCACCAGTGAGGGTTGTACACAATGGGAGGATGACAAGTACACACACAGTAAAGAACAATTACCCATCAGAGCACAAAGAGATCAAAGTCAGTCTGAGGATGGTTTCTCCTTCTCTCTCCAGATCCCCAGTAAGACTTTCCACTGGCACAGCTATACGGTTAACATCTCAGCAGAGCAGTCAAGCCAAAACCTCCATCACCATCTCTGTCCAACCAGTGCTTCATGTTCTTGACCAAGTAGCTGGCACACACACTTTGAGATCTGATTTATAAATCACACACACACACACTCCTGGGAAAGGCTGGTAGAGGTTTACTAGCTATGGCCCCTCCTGACCCAACTTAAAGGTAGTTCTGACTGCCACAATCCAGCTTTTTATCAGCTACTCTAAAGGCCTATCCAAAGGGTGATGAATTGTACTGTGTGATGTGCCTATTATCCAAATGGTAATTGTGACCAAGACCAAGGCTATTTCAGTGGGCTTTACAGCATCACCAAATACATATGCAAGTACTGTAAGAGCTTACTTAGTTCTTTACAGACCAGCCACAATTACAAGGTTTAACTGTTTTTAATAATAACTAATAAAGGAACAAGACAATACTCAATCAATATAGTAACTACAGAGTACAGACTCACAGGGAATATTTTAAGACATCATTGTGGGACAGTCTGAAATAAATACAGCAAACATCTAAAGCAATTTTTACTATATTCCAATCTATATGTAAACAGATTTACTTTCTATAGTTCCTTACTGTTAGCATGGCAAATGCAGATGAGTGGATGTTGTCAGATACAAAAACACATACAAAATACAAAGGTCTTTCTCTGAGACAGGTCTGAAAGCAATAATCAACATTACCGCTGGGTTAGCTCAGATTACATCAGTCTTGGTCACCTGTCTTCAGTTCCCAGGCTAACAGCAACTAACATACATTTTAACATCTCTGCATCAGAAGTACATATCTGTCTGATGTTTGTGTAGAACTGGAAGTCATAACAATGTTAAACACTTTTACATTTTCAACTTAGTAATTATTTATGTTTCAAGACAACACAAAAACCTCTAGCTGTAGACATTTATGTCTGCTTGCTGCACTGAAACTGAGATAACATTCATAAAACAAGTTCAACTTATTTTCTTGAAGTTTTGCAACTTATCTCTGTATGTTTTCTGTATGTTCAAGGCCTCAAGCTTCTACTATTAATGCATACATTTGCGCAGGTAATACTTTATATACATTTCTGTTCTTTTCCAGTATGGTACACTGTGGTTACACTCAGTCATACCTCTCAACCTCTTAGAGTAAGACATCTGAACAAAGGCACAAATAAAGGGGGAGACAAAGGCCCAAAAATAGTGGCACTTTTTAACTATTGCTCTTACAAACTTAGACAGTTGATAGAATAACATGTTTTGCATTTGTATGGATTTTATGAAGGATATGACGTCTGACTTTCAAATGTGTGCTATTATTTTATGACTTTAGTCTTTAATGATTTGCCAGTGATTTGCCAAAAAACACAAATGTAAGAGAAAGCACTAAAAATATGAGCAAAAGTGGAATATCTGCAAAAATCTGGACAGTTGAGAGGTATGACCTCAGTACATAACATACAGTTCAACACACACTACTGCACCAGTTGTTTAATATCCACATGACATATATAGTTGTCTTGCATTTGTAAGACAAGCATATGTATCATATTAATATTCACAACTGGCATATGATTATTTACAACATCCCAGTTAGCTGGGCTGACAGTGTCATAGTCAGTATTGTACAACAGACAATCCAGTAGTAGTCATATGTCAGCTGATCATTGCTAGGATGACTCAGGAGCCAGAGCTGTGATCTATGTCATTGCAAACAGACCCATCAGGGATGGCCATAGGTGCTGGACAGCAGACTAACAGCAACATGTCAGGCCAAGAAGTGTTGTTGAAACCTACTGTGTAAATTCCTATTTCCTATGACTGCATTCCCCCATCTACATTCCATTACATGCTTAATTGTATGACATACCTGCTATATTGCTGTACTCCTTTGTCAGAAGAAATATACTTGTAGTGTTGTAAAGAATATCAATCTGTTTTCATGAAGAAAGTGTCAGACCGATTTCCCATAGGCAGCAGCTTGCCTTTTGTAGGTGATGCTCATGAACAGGTGATGGCTTGTGCACCAATCTGTGACTCCCACTTGCTAATTGCATCCAGAACAGCTGGGTTGCCTATCCATTAGCCAATTGCATGGCAACACAGTGTTATAATTAAGGCCTTCATCTGGGCGTTGCCCCTTTTCCTGGCCTGTGAGGAGGACATTATCGAGGTGTGGGAGCTACATCATCACACAGGGAAGGTGGAAATACTGTCCACTGGATTAATGTGCTATGTCCACAGTTTTGCATGCTATGCCTGGCCATTCTTAACAGACTTTTAGATTATGTAGCAGGGAACTGTGTAAATGTGTGTTGCGGTGAGTAAGGAGACAGGCAGATGTGAGTGTCAAACATCCTTTTCTATCTGACTGTGCATGCTGCTAATGTTGATGCTGGTTTATCAGCTGTGTATGTTTGTAATGGCAGACTGTGAGACATTCCCCCCCAACCCTTTATGTTTAGCTGTTGTGTAGATGCCCTGCTGGGTCTATATTAGATGATCAAACTTTTAAAAGTTCGAACGTCATATGGTCGGCACCATACGATCGAACTTTTAAAAGTTCGAAAATCTAATAAAAAAATTTACAGAAAAAAAATACCTGAACATTTTAAGCAGGGGGGCAAGCCCCATTGCACCACCCACACCCCCACTCTTTAAATATACCAACTCTGAGATTGCACTACAATGTAGAAAAGGGAAATCTTCCCATTCCTCTCTGTACGGAGATCACCGTTGAAACGTTCAAACTTTTAAAAGTTTGATCATATGGTGTCAAACATATGGCGTTCAAACTTTTAAAAGTACAAACATATGATATAGACCTGCTGTGCTCAAGGTGTTTGGGAGCAATGTTAGGTCTGTAGCATGTAGCTGGACATACTGCTGCATGTGTAGCAGGCCGTGGCTTCTGCATACTGGCCAGGAGTCAGACTACGGATTGTGAAGACACTGGGGGAGAGCAAACTGTTACTGTCAGTGAGGGTGCAGTGTCAGCTGTTGTGTCACAGCATGGTCTGTTTGAGGGTAAACACAACAGTTCAGGTGAGGCATGTGCCTGTGGTGCATATGTTAAGTAATAGTGCCATCCAGACAGTGGTAGGCAACATTTAATACACATATTCATAATTGTGAAATGTGTCCCACCCTACAGGTCTTTAACATGCTACTGTGGGTGTCAGTGACTGTGATAGGAGCAACCAGCATTGCTGGACATTGCAGGCCTCAATTATTCCTATGTTGCATTGACATGGATGTAGTTGTCATGCCACAGACTGGGCTTTGGGCCAGGACTGTGGGTGTTTAGATGTGACATATTCTAGACACGTAACAGATAGAGGTACCTAGTCATTATTATGGCCGGTATATTTGTAAGACATATATGCATGCATACAGTGTGTAACACAGGATTAGCATGGACATGTGTGTTCTGATGGGCATGACGTGTAGTACTGAGCTGTCATGATTTTGTAACCCCAATCTGCACTGTCTTGCCAGTATGTCAGCACACAGAGTAGGTTTTATGATGACCCTGCCATGAATAGAGGGCACAGCTGTGGACATTCAGCAACAGTCTGTGCAGTTGCTATCTCTACCTGATATTGTAGACCCACTGTACATCCAGCAGCATTTATTTGTCAGTGTACTGGTTCTGTGCTTGTGACAGATGCCCAAGTGCACTGTGATTTGGGCCACTATATATAGGAGTAGTGTGTGACTGGCAATCAGGATATGTTTGTAAAACCAGTTTTTATACTACAGAAGTCAGTCGGCTTACTGGTATGTTGCTCTAACTGTACTTTAGATGGTTCTGCATTCAAAATTTGGCAGTGATGTTTTTTTTTCCTTAATGTTACATCACTGTAGTGCATGATATTTTTACAAAAGCATCAGTAACTCACCAGAGCTGATTTGCTGAAGTGTTGCATTTCTCTGGCTCTAGTGCATAGTGTTCTGGGTTCAAGAGTTGGCAAGGATGTATTTTTCCCTAATGTTAAAAGGCTGTAATGCTTGATATGTTTACAAAGGCATCAATACTTCACATAGCTTATTGAGCATAGTGGTGAGTTGCTCTGACTCTAGTGCAGAGAGTCCTGTGTTCAAGACTTGTCAGGGCTGGTTATTTTGTTGCTGGGTAGAACAGTGGCTGAACAAGATGAAGTGATTAAAGTTGTTTTAAGCAGGCTTGCAAAGGTTTGAGTATGCTAAGTGATGCCAAGAGATGCTTAGGTTCCCTTAGTTTCTCTTAGCAGTGCTTAATCCCACTTAAACCAGTGCTAATTCCAAAAAAAGAAAAGAAAAAGGTGATAGGAAAGTGGTGAAATGGGGGCAGAAAAGGGGGAAAACATTATGAAAGGCAGCTAGGGATGTGCAGGATGGGTCTAGGAAAGGACCATAGCCCCCCCATTTCTTGTGCAGCAACAGCTGTGAATGATGTGGACAATTTGGAATTCATAGCCTCACACCCCCACGGAGAGGTGTGTGGGTGACATACATTTGTTGAGTGATTCATGGGTAAATTGATTAATGTCAGTGTATGTGGGGGCAAAATGGAGAGCTATGTATGGGATGAGATATTTTTGGGGACAGATGCCCCTTTTTTTCTAAGGTGAGAGTGGGATGTTGGGGAAGGGTTGTAGGTAAGTTTTGGGAGGTAAGTTGGATAGGAGAGGTTGCTTTTGCAGACAGACAAGACATACAAGAAAGCAGACAGGAGCAGTGTATGACACATGAGGGGGTAAACACCTTGGACAGGGAAGGTAGTTGGGAATCAGAGGGCCACAAGCCCCCAGATGGGAACAGTGGGACTGAGATCCCCACTAATGGGCAATCACCACTGCCCCTTCACTGCCCCAAAAGTGGCTGTGCTGGGGGCTGGACGATGGGGCCAGCCTGCCCATTGAGGTGTGCCAGTCTGCCCTCGGTCTGGCAGGCAGTCATCCAAGTTCCACTGGATGACCTTGCACTCCATACCTCTGAACTGGTGTTGGATGACAGGGTGCTCTCCATGCCCGCGACCTAGGGGGCAGGTCCCATCCCCTGAGGTGGTTCCACCCGAGGGTGGTGTAGGACTAACAGGGGATGCAGCTTGAGGTTGGGTTCCAGATGTACTGGGACCTGGTGCCATGATGAGATGAGGTGGGATAGGCGGATCTGCTGGGATCTGCCTACCCAAACATGCTATGGCGTTGAGGTTTTTCAAAGTGTATTGGTTAGTCATGAACAAAACATTTCAACATTCATTATAACAGCATGCACACGTATTCCAGTTAACCCAGAACAATAGAATTGGAAAAACTGTATGGCAAACAGAACACATGCATAAATGGAATAACAGTCATTATTGTAACAACATGCCAGTAACAGTTATGGCAACAGGCCACCAACAATGGAATTGCAACAAGGTATGTTAGTATGCAACCATTTAAATATATGAACAATAATAGAAAACAAGTCCCAACATTAGGTTTTGAGAACAACATACCCGTAGTATATGAATAATGATTATTGATGCAGATAAGGGGTAGGGAGAGAGAAAAACAGTCCATTACCAACTGTATTGCCATCACTTTACATCTACCTGAGGCCTGTAGCTACTGTAGCACATACATATCTGTTAATCTGTTGACCTATGGGCCAAGCTGTGACAACTCTAAGTGCATGACTACAAGAGACTCTTACGTCAGGGTTACATATATAACTAACGAGGTATACCCTGCATTAATGTCGTGTGAATGTGTTATTGGGATACGTCTACTGGATTTATATCTGTGTGCAAGGTTATTGACAACAGTGATCACTAGCCATGACAGTGTGACACTTAAGAGACAAGTATCGGGAAGAGTGCATGGTGTATATAGCTATCCTGCTGTCATTTGTAGGCATGGGGCTGGACACTGGAACATTTGTACACAGTTTATTAGTATACCCTTTATACAGCTAATGCAAACATTTCTTTACCTGTGAGCCTTGTTGAGAAAATATCTGTTAACCCTACCTGACTGTTTCTACAAATACTCAGGATTACTTGTGTGTCACTATAAACACATGTTTCTATCAGTCCCTGGATTCAAACCGTGGTTTGTGAGTGCAAAAATGAACAACATATCTATTTCTTATCACACTGAGCTACTGGGACACTGCTGTCTGCTGCTTGATTGATTTGTGCCTAAAACTCACCTGGTTACAAAGTCTGACCTTGTGATATAAATGGAGTGTCACCGTGTCATACATGATAGATAGTGAACTGTGTATTAATACTTTGAATGTTGGTGTACACTTTTAACTCCTAGTGGATATGATTATATGTGATCTGTACAGACCATAGCAGGCTGCTGGGTTGCATACCTGACCCATACACATTTGCACATCATATATTTGCAGTCTTTGCCTATTATAGCCTCATACTTGCCTGCATCAGCATACCTACATTCAGGAATACATGTAGCTGAAATGCAAAGGTTAACACAAAACAACGCTGCAGGGAACACACTATAATACATTACACATTACTATTCAAGGTTCAGATCTTAATGCAGAACATATATCAATTTTCATTGTATCTTGTTTTACAGCTCCACATCTACAGTTTGGCATGACAGCTGCTTAGCAGACAAACCTCAGTCAATTCATGCTCTCATAGCCATATTTGCTGTGTAGCACCTGTACACTTGTATTTCTTCAACAACAGACCAGATTGAATGCAACAGTTTGTGGGAATAAGCTTCATTTAGGGTGACATGACATGGTGATTTATTACAATCAAAATTCTAAATTCAGTTCCACTGCATATCCTGTAGATGATGAATTTATGTCAGTTATTACTTTCATAGTAGCAAGCACAGCATACTTTAACAGATTCATTCCTATACAGTATTACTACAGTACTGCCTTCCTTTCATAAGTAGTAGCTGCCTTCATCTGTATTACTAGTCACTTATATCAATGTTGGTCTAACAATACATTTATTCAGTACACTCAGAACACACTATACCTAATGGCAGTAAACAATTACACTTTCTTATTTATTGGACTATATATATTGCAAGTTATATCTGTCCTCACCACACTGTCAATGCAGCCATGCCAGTCATCTTGTGTGGGTCTCAATGTTAAGAGCCCTCTCCTCTGCAGCTGTGGGGGGGACACACCATTATGCATACATATCAGATACTCATACTACAATTTGATAAAGCAACATGTGATATACTTACAAAGTTATGGGGAATTCTGGGGCCAAGCATCTTGGATCCATTGGACCAGAATGCCCCCTTCAGGTCATCATAATGATGATAGACCTGCTCACCAGTGCGAGGAATGCCAGTGGCATTGGTGAGCTCATGTGCCAGATGATACCAGTCCTTATACTTGTATTATGGCCCTGCAGCAGTCTGTCATCATGGTTCTTTATGAGGAGCCCAGCCATGACCCTGGACTCAAACATGCTCCAGCACTGCACCCGAAAGTGTGCTACCTCTCCTGCACCTGACATACTTTCTACAGGGATCAAACTCTAACAGGTTCTGCCTGTATTCTCACCTGTGTTTTTTAAATAAGGCCATATTCCCACCCTTTGCCATCATTGGACCATTTTTAAAAATGTTGAGCAAAGCTCAGCAGTGTGCAAGCCCTCTAAGCTGAGTTGAGCAGTGCTAAAAGTGGCAACTGTTAAGCAGTGCTTAGCTGTATGCAAATCCACTTAGCTGAACTGAATACTGCTTAGAATGGGACTTCTTAGCAATACTCTAACCAGCTAAGCAGAACTGAGCACTGCTAAGTATTGCTCAGGCAGGTCCTGTTTAAGCATTGTTTAGCTGAGCTTAGCAAAACTGAGCTAAGGGTAAACAGTTTTTTTTTTTCATTTAAAAAGATAGGAATTGGCTATTAATTACTCATTATTGATACATCATTATTACGTGTATGTATTTTACATTACATGACCTCCCCTATGTACTTTCATTTCATTACATTGGGGTGTGACTGTACGGTATCAGACACTTGTGTTTAAATGGTGGTTTTCACCTCATATCCTCATTGACACTGGGATTCTGGATCAGCTACACTATCCTGGTTAACAAATATCACTAACTACATCAATAAATAAAATAAAAAGTAATTTAAAAATTATTCCCTATGTAAAAGCTGAATAGCCTGTCTTGGTATTCAAACCATGCACCTACTGGACACAAAGCCATGATTTTAACCACTAAGCTAACTTGGCTGCAACAACTTCAGCTATACATTTCTATATAGCTTCTCCATAACTTTAAGTACTGCTGAGCAAGGCACCTCACTGCGCAAACCAACTTAGCTATGCTTAAACTTAAAAGAAAATGACATAAAAATGTATCATTTATTATAAATTAAACATTACACTAACAACTATTAAATAAGTGTCCAATGACACTTTTTTTCTTATTTTAGTGCCGTACAACATTTCTACAATGCAGGCAGTGTGTTACAGATACTGTAACACACCACCTACATAACATTACAGTTCACAGTATAAGTGTCCTGAGGACACTTCTGCATTTATTTACTGTCATACAACACTTTTGCAATGCAGGGGTGTGTGTTACAGATACTGTAACACACCCCCTACATGACATCCATTTCACATCATCATTTAAGTGGCCAAGGACACGTTTTTAATGTAAAGTGCTGTATAGCACTTTGGAAGTGCAGGAGGCATGTTACAGATCTGCGAGCACTGTAACACACCCGCTAGCACTGATTCAGTATCTGTGTACACAGCTCTCCCTCAGCAGTGTGCCTTCATTAATATGCAAGGTGTGCTGCTGAGAGGGAGATGCAAATATGGATACCATTCACTCCATGAAGCAATAACACTATTCCTACATGGAGCTTTTTAAATCCGGGGGTTAGTGTACACTTAATATAGGCATTAATGAATTTAGCCCAATATCTTGCTTAATAATATTGATAAAGATAATTCCTTACAAAGAAAGTTTTTATTTAAATAAATTTCAATTAATGAAATTAAAAGACAGCTGAAAAATCTTAAAAAATAATAACACTGTTGGAGTAGTGAGATTGACTCTTGAAATACAGAAAACACTTTAATATAATTGTATTATTAAAAATAATTTTGGTAGTTCAAAAGGGTCATAATATTCCACCTTCATGGAAGTCATCTTTAACATCTCCAACCCTAAAACATGGTAATAATATTTAACCTATCTCTTTGTATAGGCTGGATTCATTCCTAAATATTGATTGTAAATCTTTTTGTTTCTATGATATCAAACAGTTTGAAAGATACAACTAATTTCTTATTCATAAAGCTCAAACCAGTTTCATGATCAATAGAAAACGTATGATAATGCATATTGAAATAATTATAACTTTTAATCAGTTTAGATATTTGTAAAGGCTTTTGATTGGTATTCACTATTCAGCCAGATTCATGAACAGCCAAATTCCGCGTAGGAACAGTATAGCAGCTTCTGCATGCAATATGGCCGCTGTACGATCCAGGATAGGGCTGTCTTTACATGCAAGAGTGGCCCTATACTGTTCCTACATGGAATTCTGTTCAGTATGCAAATCACCTCATTTGCTGCTAAAAAACATGCAAATGAGGTGATTTTGCAATCCAGCAAGCTGAACGAATTCCGTATAGGAACAATGTCAGTGCAAAAATATATTCGGATAGTAGCCGGATACGTTTTTGCATCTGAAAAAACAGAGCCATGACACCTCATGAAAAGCATGTATTATGTAGAACAGACAAGCCAATGGCCAACTATAAGACCACTGGCATTAAAAGGCACATAATTTTTATAAAAATAAAACTTTTATTTTTTTTGGCCAATCTCGGCCATTTAAGCTAAGGGCAGCGGCACGCAAACATGGGGGTGCCGAAAATAAAAAAAAAAAAAAAAAAAGGGGAAAACCTGCCATTTAACAGAAATATGCATTCTTCTATTATAGTCAATGGCAGGCAGAATGTAAGCAAGACAAGGGAAGACTGGTTGCCAAGGGGAAAGGGTGTGCTTTATGCTTTGTGTGTAGCTATGGACCTGCACACTGGAGTATGCAAATGAAGGGACCTATACTGAATCACATATTTCTACCTATTGGAAGCCTGCACCTAATCATGCAGGTGCAGGAATAGGGAGCCATGTAGGCAGGACAAGATGATGACTTCAGTAGGGGGTGTGTCATGTTTGGTGTAAACGTATTGGAGCCCTGCGGCCCGTGTTTGCTCTTATATAAGCAGAGCTAAGGAAGGGGGTGTGTCTCACATTGTTGAGCACTGTTTTCCCTGCTTAAACATTTGTGTGTGTGTGAACCACACACCAGGTTTTAAACAAAAAAATGAAAAACAGGAAATAGCAGCTCAGTTCAGATGTGAGCTGTGGGTACAGGCCACAAGCCGTGGTGCTTAAATGAGAAGGCAATGGGAAGGGAAAACAGCAGTAGGAAGGCAATCAAGGAGAACTAGCATAGCTGGCAGGTGAAATGTATCAGAATCAGCCAATTACCCAGGCAGCAGCCCAGCGCAGCACAGTACTACAAACTATGCAAACCCCTTTCACTCTGGTTTTTCCCACAAACTCTACACCACAGGTGTACACAGAAGGGGAAATTTTACCTGACAAAACTAACAAAATGATAGGGGCTGCTGTCACTCTCATACATCAGTATGTGCAAGACGCTGAGGGTAGTGAGGATGTGAATGCTGACTCCCATCCCACAGTGAGGAGGAGGAGAAGAGTGTACAGACCCAGGGTAATCTAGGCTCATGCCTACATGAGCTGGAGATAGTGGAGTGCTATAGCGTGGACAGGGACATTCTATAGCAAATTGTTGAGCTGTGCCAGCCCCACCTCACACATGAACCAACAGAGGGGAACCCATCACAGTGGATACCAAGGTATGTGTAGGCATAAGAATACTAGCCACAGGTACCTTCCAAAGGGCAGCTGGGAATATCTTGGGGATCTCACAGGCATCAGCATCCAGGGTACTCCACCAGTTCCTGGATGCCATGTCAGCACATGCCTGTGAGCACATATATTTCACCATCACTCATGAGGCATTGACCAGTAGTATGCACCTCTTCCACCAACTAGCAGAATACCCTGAAGTAGTAGGTGCTATAGACTGCACGCGCATACACATTAAAGCACCACACAGTGAGTGTTGTAGGGTCTACATAAACTGCAAGGGCTTCCCCTCCAACTGCCAGGTTGTGTGTGATGCCCAGGACATTATCTTGAATGCATGTGCTGGCAGCCCTGGAAGCTATCACAACTCCCACATCTGGCATATGACACAGCTGTACCAGTCATTTTTGCCAGTGAGGACATTCCATATGCCCACCTAGTGGGGGATGCTGGCTATGCACTGGAGCTATGGCTGATGACACCCCTCAGAAATGCACAAACACTTGAACAAGAACTCCATAATGAGGTACATGCACAAACCAGAATCATAATAGAGTATGTGTTTGGGATGCTCAAGGCACAGTTGCACTGCATGGACATATCCAGTGGAACCTAGCAGTACTCTCCAGTTACATGTACACAAATGTTCATAGTATGTGCCATGCTAAACAATATGATCCTGCAGAAACAGCTGCAGCAGGAACAATATGGGGCAAGGCCACAAAGCCCTCCCCTCAGCATTGCCAAGGCCAGCACAGGCACAGAGGAACTCAGAGCAGGAACCACCTTTACCTGCCTATGTAGGCAGAAGGAGGCATGCCCAGGCCTTGGCAAAGAGGCAATGCATAGCACATACACTGACATGGTAGGGACCAAGGGAATGACACCTCTCTCTGACTCACACATACAATAAAAGGGATGCCAAACATGACACTACCTTTGCCTTACCATGTATAGGGAGTGTACTATGTGCATCTGACATAGTCAGCCCTCCAGCACCATCCTCAATACTGGCCCAGCCACAAGGTAAGTCACTCTTCCTATCAATTACTGAATGGAGTAGTATGTTCTGATGTATGTTGTCTCTATGGTATGGATGTGAGCATGCAAGGGAATCGGGTGGCTGAGTGGGATGGCAGGAGATACTGGACACGTATATGGGCAGCATGAAATCCATAACAAATACTGTTGTCAACAAAGTATGCAGTACTAGACAAGGTGACAAATCCCACTGCAGTACACATGGTGACCCAAATGTATGTCCATAGAACACACACATGCATGTCAGTGAGGCTCACATACCCACAACCAGCCTCAGCCAGCATGACAGGTGTAGATGACCATAAAGAAAGGCTGGGCAAATGCCTGCAATTTATGGCAATGGTGAACAGCCCCCCTCCAGACCTACACAGACAGACTGTAACAGGTCTGGCAGGTGTATGTTAGTTCTGAAGGGTCAGAAGTCTGAAACTGAAATGTAGGTCAATAAAACCTAAGATCTGTACTCCACTGATATGCCTCCAGTCTGCATGATAGGTCAGAATACAAAAATGATGTGGATGCCAGCAGAGTACCTGACATGCCAGTGCAGTCATAGCAAATGTTTAAAGTTGTCAGGTGTGCCCCCCCCCCACCACAATCCTATGTAGAAATACAGCAACATGTAAGTTTGAGGAGTAGTATCAGTGGAGCACAGATTACCTGAGCTGGCCCAATCTACAGGATAGCTTGTTGCATGTGTACAATATGCAGAGGTCTGTGTGTTAGGTTGTTGTTTGTTCAATATTGTCTGGAAGTGGTCAGCATGTAGTCATGGAGGGTTGTGTCTCTGTGGCCTATGGCCAGTACTGTGGTTGACAGGGCCATGTTCCAAAAACTGCAGCACCAAACACAATGCTTCTCAGCAATACCCATGTCAGCAGTCATCCATACTCACTGTCCAGATGTCAATTTATGTCACCGTCTGAAAGATTGACATGTCATGAATGTGGGCCCATACATTCACACAGTGCAAAGGTGGAAGTACCCTAGACAGAGTGCATACAATTTAACTGTCAGCTGCACACAACACTGGAATGGTACAGACAGGTTAGCAGCACATTAGTTATCTGTGTAGTATGTAATAGTGATGTAGTCTGGCCAATTACTGGCAGACCACAAAAGGCACAGTTATGAAGTAATGAGAGACTGCCTATGTCCCTGCAAAAGGCAGCATAAGGGGAATGTTCCAGGTATATCTGTGAGTCAGCTGCAAGCAGCTTCCACATCACACATACATTCAGCTCACCCCACCATCAGCCACAGGTTTATCACAGGTCATATCCTTGCTGTTGGGAATGAGTACAGTATGACCCCACTTCTGTACGGGAATACCCACTTCTGTATGGGAATACCCACAGGATGCAGCATCCTGAATAGCTGTCCTATGCAAGTGTGTCCTTAACTGTAAGCAGCACCCTGACTGCATCCAGACCAATGGATCAATATAGACAGGAACTATTGCCATTAACACCTCGCACACTTACCCTGTCACCCCATGTGAATCCACTGGCTCACAGCCTGGGAATGTAAGAGTGACAGAATGCAGTGGCCTGCTATAGATGGCCTGCATCACTACCAAATGGCCTACAGTTCTCTGTCAAAGGCTTGTGTCTCAGCCGTAGTGCCAATGTATGATATCTCATAAGATCACAACTAACAACCTAAAACAGTCAACAGAACAGAAATGCAAGGCCATGTTGACAAATCCCAGTAGCATGCCACCCATGTCCCACTGCATGAACTGTGGACCAATCCATAAATACCACAGGGATAAAAGGTCAACTATAGAGATACTTTTCAGATATCGCTTTCATAATGTTAGGAAGAGGATAGAATAACAGTGTGGGGGTGTAAACTCATGGAAGTAATGGAGTGTGTGAAGTCTGAAACTTTGATGTGTGCCTATACTACCCCTGCCTACAAACTCAGTAATGGGTGGCTACAAACCTGCTCATAAACTACAGTGTGAAGGGGAACTGACCAGATATATGAGCCTTGCCTCTGGGTAACCTGGGTGAATCTATACAGCTGAGAGGTATGGCCACAGCAGGATATGGCCATTCTGTTAAGTCGATATATGTACAAGAGGGGGATCCATAGACACCATAGTACCAAGGAGATGGACCATTTACACAGACCCATCAGTAAGTGTCTGTATCTACCCCTCCAGAATGGCAGGACTGTGCGAGAATGTGTAGGCTGTGGACACAATACTGGACTCAGCTTCATTCATCTTGTATTTCCCAGTAAGTAACCGTGAGCAAATAATTATATCTGTCAGTAGTTGATGATATAATACATCACAGTGTAAAAGAGTTCATATTTCTGCTAACACCAACCATATAACACAAGCAGCACAGACATCAATAGTTACAGTATCCCCCTATCTGCCGCCCATTGTGACTCCATATTGTCAACTTATCTACAGATATCCTGCAGAAACAGGTGTTAGCTGTATGTGTAGAACACCAAACCCTGCACTGGAGTACAACCCTTCCTGGAATGGATTCACACACTCAATACAAAAGATCATACTGGGTATGCTCCTACACTTAGAGAAATAAAGCCCATGTCTGACAACACAGTGGACTATACATATCTGTCATTCGCAGATTTATGCTTCACACACACATTGGATAGGAATACACACACATATCCAAGGCCAACACACTATAATATGTGAAACATACACACACACAGATGTAGGGAAGAGAGAGAGAGAGACAGACAGTGACAGAGAGAATTCTATTATGAGGCCTGTCACACCCACTACACATCCAATTGGCTGATATTGCATGATGCGCTAATGTCAATCACTGTACACATTCTTTTTGGTAGCCCTCAGCCCTACAGTGTCTGTTGTGCTTGTGATAACTATGTAACACAATAGTACAAATCAGTATTAATGTTTCATTTGTATACTCAGTCCTGTCAAATGTAAAGTTGTGTGCAACTGAGTGTGCATGTGTGTTTCCAGAGGAATGATTTATAGCCCATTGACACACACTGCACTTTCCATTGCCCATTTTAGCACTCCTGCTATAGCTCCATGGTGCTTATGATAACTGGGTGATACTGTAGTGTAGCAAACTAGTTAGGTAGGCATTCTAATCCTGATCCTAGCAACTGTATGTGTGTGTGTCTTTGTTGACACCTGATTTTGTGGTCATTCACACTTCTTTCTCCCCTCCTTTAGCACTGCAACTGATGTCGCTCACCTTAAAAGATACCTTTGTACAACTCTTAACATATAAGCTCTGTGGCACTTGTGATAACTGCATAATACCATAGTGTAGCAAACTAGTTCTGTAGGAATTCTAGTCCTGGTAACTGTGATAACGTGTGAGAGTGTGCGTGTCTTTGTTGACACCTGATTTTGTGGTCATTCACACTTCCTACACTTCCCTCATCCCTCCTTTAGCACTGCAACTGATGTCACTCACCTTCAAAGATATCTTTGGACAGCTCATCAACATATAAGCTCCATGGCACTTGATAGTGTGTGTGTGGAGGTGAATGATTTTGAGGCCATTTACACTCACTACACCTGCCATTGGTCTACTTTAGCATGCCTGCTGCTGTCAGTCACCTTTAAATAACCCTTTGGCCAAAACCCAGCCCTATAAGCTCCGTGGCAGTTGTGATAACTGTGTAGTACTGTAGTATAGCAAACCAGTTAAGTAGGAGTTCTAATCCTGGTCTCCTGGCAGCTGTGAGTGTGTGTGTGTGTGTGTGTGTGTGTGTGTGTGTGTGTGTGTGTGTGTGTGTGTGTGTGCGTGCGCGCGCGCAGGGAGATGAAAGATTTTGAGGCCATTCACACCACTACACCTGCTATTGGCCTACTTTAGCATGCCTGCTGATGTTAGTCACCTTGAAATAAACCTTTGGCCAAATCTCAGCCCTATAAGCTCCGTGGTGCTCGCGATAACTGTGTGATACTGTAGTGTAGCAAACTAGGTAGGTAGAAGTTCTAATCCTGGTTCTGGCAACTGTGCTAATGTGTGTGTGTGTCTTTGTTGACACCTGCTTTTGTGGTCATTCATACTTCCTACACTTCCCTCTCCCCTCCTTTAGCACTGCAGCTGATGTCACTCACCTTCAAAGATACCTTTAGACAACTCTTCAACATGTAATCTCTGTGGCACTTGCTATAACTGTGTAATGCCCTAATATAGCAAACTAATTAGGTAGGAGTTCTAATCCTGTTCCTGGCAACTGTGATAATGTGTGTGAGAGTGTATGTGTCTTTGTTGACACCTGTTTTTGTGGTCATTTACACTTCCATCTCCCCTCCTTTAGCACTGCAGCTATCACTCGCCTTCAAATATGCCTTTGGACAGTTCTCCAATATATAAGCTCCGTGGTGCATGCAATAACTGTGCAACACTGTAGTATCAATACATAGCTAGGTAGGGGTTTGAAACAGTACTGGCAAGTGTATGTGTGTGTGTGTCAGAAGTATCCTGTGTGAGTGTTGGTGTGATTGTGTAATAACAGGATCCATTGCAGGGTGGGTTTTGCTACATTTTCATATTGAGGACCCATATGTCCCAATGTCACATTACAAGGCCAACAGTTGTCAAACACCATAGAGGTTGTTGTAGACAATCCACCACCATAAATGTATATATATAGGCAACCATTATAATACCCAGAGATCTCTCTCCACCCACAGATCATACACAAACACACTTGGCTCTTTCTCTCATCCTTTCTTTGTTTTCCTCTGTCTCTCTCTCTCTCTCCCTCTCTCTGGTAGATGTCGAAAAATGCATTAGTTTTGCATAGGCAGGAGCTTGACATTGGTAGGTAATGCCCATGATCAGCTGATGGCCTGTGCATGAATTGGAGATTAGTGTGTGAATGGCAATCATGATGATGACTGTTTTTCACACAGTCCATATACTGTACTATTACTTAGGCTTACCATTATGTGATTGTGTTGAGATTGGTTGTGGGCATGCACTTTCACACTGGTGTCTGTTACTCTGTGCTGTTACATGCCTGTAGTGCCTGCTATATTTGCAATTATATGTGCATTCCCCCATAGGTACATTGGGTTAGTGTTGTGGCAGTCTGCCTGTAGTGTAGACAGTGCTTGGTGACATGCCCAGCAGCTCAGTGTATTTACCCTAGTGCAATGTTATGTCCAGATATTTGTCAGATGTACTGTTGCCTGGCCACCATACATGTTGTGTATTTCTGACAAAGCAGTGGGCTGCTGTGAAGATGTATGTCACTAACTAGTGGGAAGTATGTGGCTTGGGACTTCTGCTCCTCCAGTTAATATGTGTTAGGACAGACAGGAAGGTGTGAATGTATAAACTGTGTGAGCTTATCTAGTCCAGTATGTGTGATATATCCCCATTTTCATGGCTTTAAACATCCCCAGATTGTTTCAGATTCTCCATGTTTATTGCTTATATTTCTTCTGTATTCCACAGGATCATTACTGTGATTTGTTTGGTACTTCCCTATGATGAATTTATGATGTCTCTCAGAAAATGATGGCATACATGTCAGTTTCAGAAGAGCTTTCCTTCAGAACATGTATGTTGACACAACCCTTGTCACTGTAGCAACATTCTACATTTATAACTGCAATACATACATTATGTTCCCTTGGACTAAGAGGTTGAGAGTTATGGTGCTGAAATATGACTCCCCTACATTTCATGGGCATATGTTATACACACACACACATACACACACACACACACACACACACACACACACACACACACACACACACACACACACACACACACACCAGGGAAAACAACCACCTCATCCTCAAAATAGTGAACAACCATGACAACATCCCCACACAGCTCAACAAATTCTTCAAAGAAACTATCCAAAACCTAGCCAACAACCAACTGAGTCCCAACAACCCATCCCCAACAAAAACACTCTCTTCACCCAAAACAAATCTCAGTTACCCCATCTTCACCTTCAATCCAGTGCCAGCCAAAATCATACTAAAATTATTCCAAAAACTTAAGCCAGCCTCTACAGCCACCAATAACGTACCTTCTGAATATCTGCAACTAGCTGCAGGAGCAATAGCCTACCCTGTCTCCATACTAATAAACAGATCTATATCTGAGTGCAAAGTACCTCATCTTTGGAAAATATAACACCACTGCACAAAGGGGTTACCTCTGTAGAACTCAGTAACTATCGGCCCATAGCTATACTATCCCCCCTATCAAAACTCCTAGAGAATTTTGTCCACATGCAACTGATGAATTACCTCTTAGAAAACAAATTACTGTCCACTCAGCAACATGCACCACCACTGCATTTACATCATTCACTAATACCATCAATAACCACATAAACAACGGACTGCTAGTATCTGCTACTCTCTTAGACTTATCTAAAGTCTTTGATATGGTCAACCATGAAAAACTGCTTCATACACTAACCACCTTAAACCTCAGCATCTCTACTATTTTTTTTTGTTTAAGAGCTATCTAGATGGTAGGCAACAAGCTGTAAAATGGCAAAATCAGCTCTCTCCCCTACTGCCTGACTCCCTATGGGTACCCCAAGGCTCCATCCTGGGACCTCTACTCTTCACTCTATTTACTAATCAACTACCATCCACCATACCCAAAGCCTCAATTGTCCAGTATGCAGATGATACCACCATAATCTGTGCAGCCAACTCCCTTGACCATATCCTCTCCATAACACAAGAATGCTTTTCCCTGGCAGAAACATGGATCACCAACCAAAACCTCATTCTAATCCCAGCCAAAACTAAATGACTCCTCTTCAGCCCTCATAGGTCTCCACCCCCCCATGTAACTTTACAATCTCCTCTCACAACAACACCACCACCATCACACCCAGCAGTTATGCCAAACTGCTAGGCCTCTAAATTGACAATAACCTTAAATTTGACATTCACATCTCCCAGACCATAAAAAGAGTCCACAGAAAAATGGGTCTACTCTATTGCAAAAAACAAGCAAACAGTTTCTCACCAGTCACTCTATGGTTACCACAGCCAGGACAC
>NC_056735.1:1076875636-1076905636 GCF_019279795.1 Protopterus annectens
GACGTCCTGCAGGCCCACATACTGGTGACACACAGTTACCTAGGACACAAACAGAATACAAACTGTGAGAAGACATTCACTCAGCATTACTAATGGCAGGAATGCACAATGGCCAAAACTTTACACACACTCTGATGTGTACTCCTTATCCATGCCAGATGACAGCACCTTACACAACATTACATAGCTACAGTTCAGTATGGTCACCCTGTGCATCAGACCCATAGTTGCATGCCCCTGCATCAATAATGTGGATGGCAGGTATCTGACACAGGTTTCATCATATGCACAGGGTGTTGTGCGGGTTTGCCAGAGGCTAGGCTGTGCCATTCGGTTTACATTATGGATGTGTGTTTGGGGTGTGGGAATGATATGGCCTATGCATGTTTGGTGCATGTGTGTGGAGGTGACTTCTTTCCTGATTGTGATATGTGTGTGTGTCTACCTGCATACAGTCACACCATGTGTTTGCCCTACACTGATGTATATTGGACAGCTGTGGGCCATACATGGCAGTGTGTACAGTTCACCATCTCTGGCCATGGACACAGGAACTGGACCTGCCACAGGTCTGACTGGCACCACCAGGCCCAAGACCCGAGGCAGTATTACCCCTGATGGTGACTATCTGCTGTAACTGAAACCCTGTTGGGACCAGCCAGGACCACATGTCCATGGCCTGCTACACTGTGACACAGACAGCAGACCACCCTCAGTACTGTCGGTGTCACTTCCACTACTGGAGCATGATGGTGGATGGCCACATGGATCACCAGCTGATTGTGGTGCTGAGCTACGTCCACGTGGCTGCTGCCTCTCCCCTGCCAAACATTCAAGCACAGATATTCCATGGCTGATGAGTGCCCCAATCTCACCGAACCTTCTTTCCATGATCTCATTGCCCTCATGCCTGGTTGCAACAAGGTCCTGGAGACAGCAATGAGTACCAGGGAGATTATCTGTCACAACCCTGTGCAGTTGTCTGGTGTTCCATTCATTACATGCCTGTGCATCCATTATGACCCAAAACGTGTGCCTGGTAACTGCTGCATTGGCACTTGCTAAATGGGCTGGATGGGCAGCAATCCTCTTTCAACCACCCTTGCCCATCTGCCTGTGTGTGACCCCACCAGCAGTCTGGCTATGCCTAGTGGCTGGCTGCTCACTTGCCATAGTCTCCACATTGCATTTCCTGTTCCTGAGCCTAGTTGTCCTTCACTTGTGCCCACTGGTGACATGGAATGTGTGGGCATTGTGACCGTGTGTGGGGATGGGGTTGCCAAAGGTGGAATGCCAACCAGTGACACAGCTGTAGCCCAAGACAACCCCACCTGTGCCCCACTGTGATTGTCATCATGGTCAGAGTTGCCAAACAAGCGAACATCACCTGTAATATAATGGGAGGGACTGGGACCACCATGCCCACCTGTGAGGAAAAGACAAGATATGTACATTACTAACATCATTATACAGTTTGCTGTCATATGCACATACTCTCACACATTCACTCTCTCTCACACACACACACACACACACACACACACACACACACACACACACACACACACACACACACACACACACACACACACACACACACACACACACACACACACACACACACACACACACACACACACACACACACACACACACACTCGCACATGCAAGGAGTTCCACAAGCATTACACAGATATCACATTAGGCAGAGGGTGACAGTCATGACACACACCCAGACCACAACAGGCACACTTCAGACAGGCCCTCAACATCATAACTTTCAACTTAGTTTTACCACTACTTTACACCAATGGGATGTGTGAGTGTCTTTAGTAGGTGTTGAGCCTTCACCTAGAACACACTACACCCATGGTGACATCAGTGCTGTTTACCTGTATAGCACTGTGGCATAACCTAGGGAACATAGCTACAAACTGTGCAGAGTTTTCACAACTATTTCAATATGTGGGTCATACTCCCTGCCTGCTGCACATACCTCCTATGTTGGTCTGGTACATTACTGGTTTGACCAGTGGATTGGTGACCCTATGTTTAATGTCATACTGTGATTTCCAGTTGTCATAACCTGCAATACATGTATGTGAAAACAAGGGCATTTCCTCAAACAACTTCACAAACTGACAGTGGATATAGTAAGTGTACACACCCCTCTTAACATGCAAGGGTTTTGTGACATATCACATGAGAATTCCATTTTGTATGACATGTAACCTGTGCATTCTGAATGAGAAACATACACATCAGGTAAGGTTGGCATATTGTACATGTTAGTATTACAAGAGCTGGCTTGCAGAAGGTGCACACCCATAAACCAATACTTTGGTAAAGCACCTGCTGCTCTCAGTACAGCAGTCAGTCCTCTTGGGGTGGTGTTTCTCAGCATGACACATCTCAATATGGCAATGTTTGCAAACTCTCCCTTGACAAACCACTCCAAATCTGTCTGATTGCAAGGCCATCCCCTGTGCACAGTACTTGTCAGGTCAACACACAGACTGTGTTTCATATATAGGTGTGGACTCTGGCTTGGCCACAGCAGACTGTTGATTGTGTTCGTGTGAATCTATCCATTTGTTCATTTGGATGTAGGGTGTGGCTCATTGTTGTGTGCAGTGTTGGGATACCTCCTGATCCACAGCTTTTGTGGCAGATACCAAACAGATCATAACCACAAGGGACTGATGTTTGGAAGTGGTAATAATACAATCTGAACTGGCTACAGCCCCAGTTCAAGCTGGTGGACAGCAAATCCAAAGCAGGACACTGCCATCACTTTGCTTCACTGTGTGGGTAGTGCTGCCCTGCAGTGCTGTTACTGTGCCAAACTAACATGGCCAAATTGTACACAAAGAGAGTTCAACCCTGGTCTCATAATACCTTCAAACATTTCCACACATGCGTTTTGAAAAGTTGATGTATTGTTTTCCAGACGCTACCCAGAACTAGCTGTTGTGTGTTGTGAGGAATAGCTGCCATCGTCAAAATACACCCTATATCCAAGACATGTGGAGTCCATGAAAGACTGTTGTTACATGTAGTACAGACCCAGTATTTGCCAGACATGTCTGATACCCCTTCACTGTTGCTGTTTGGCTCCTGACAGCCTCCCTGGACTTTTCTGGGATGATTTTCCCAACATATGTGTAGGGATGTCTACTTCTTCAAGCTGTCACTGTTGCACCATCTCTTGTACACCTTTTGATGACTCTTTTCACTGTGTTCCATGGCATATGCAATGCTGTGTGTATGTGTCCATAGCATTCAATCCCTTTGCAGCATGTTAGGCTGTATGTGAACCATGGCTTTTGCTGTTAGCAGGCAACTGTGGGTCTGCATTGGGATAATCCTGGTATGTGAGCTGACTGTTATATGCAGGTACTGCAGGAGTCCATGACTGATGGCAGGTGTGTACCCAATCTGATTAACTGCTGTGGTTGTATCACATGCTGATATACCCCAGTATGAGCTTCCTCCTGTCCATACATATGCATCTAGCTTCTTGGACTGTTTTTACTCCACATACATGTTCCCCTAACAGAGTCGTATGTTTCACATTTGCATTTGGTAGATTATAGGTCACATGACAGGTTGCATGGCTTTGGTTTTTGTGTATTGTGCTCACATTGTCATATCTCACACATACCTGGCATTGTGGCATGTGTGTACAACTTTTATATGCACTGTCTCACAGTACTGTATACAACATGTCCGACTATTGGCACTCTCTCTCTCCACATGTTGGCAGTCATTGTCCAGATGCACTTCAATAACAGGTTTGTGAGTTATGCTACTGATATGTGATATCTCATGCAAATTGGCCCCTGTGATATCATGCAGTGAACCCCACTACAGGTGATCTTGCAGATACATGCAATTTGCTGACTATAACAGTTCAGTGCATGGCTACATGCATGACCTTAAAATGCCTGGGGTACTGGTAAGCCACAACAGGAAGATTTCATACTTACTGGCCTCAGGCTGCTGTGCCTCATGTTGATGAGAGGTACCTAGGTAATGTGAGGGAGAGGTATTGTCAGCAGCTTCACAGTACCCATCAGTCCAGGAGCATTGCTCCATGTATACACAGGTACAGTCTACACTATGATATTACACTATTTGCTATTCTTCACCTGAAATGGGCAAGTTTGCATTACTAAACCCTACCCAGTGCTCTATTTTGTAATGGCATCTGCATCTAAAGACTGTTACTACACAGTTGAAGTGTAACCTCAGTACACTGATGTAGACTTTTGCCTTACCTGGATGCTCCTCGCTGGTTTCCTGGGTGGCACCCACCTCCATGACAGCTACATCTTGTAGTGGTTGTTCTCTGTAGACCATTCCAATGTTGGCAAGGAGCTCCTCCATTGCTGGAAGTGAGGCCTCTCTGGCTGGCCCCCCACCAGTATTGGAACTGTCCCTCACCACCACAGCAGCCTATTACCATGCATGCTGAATCAGGTCAGTTGCTCTGTGCCTGACCTGTTCGTGCGTGCACCCATGGTTACCCAAAGTGTTCACTCTCTGTCTGAGGTCTTCTCAGAGGGCTGTCCTCTCCCGCTGATGTTGGCAACCCCAACTGAAGAGGATGTGATAGTGTTCCAGGATGGCCTCAGTTAAGGCTGCTGTCTCCTGGACATCATAGGCTGGAAGCCTCTGCATCACACCTGTAAGACATAAACAGGGAAAAACACATTACAGGACATCAGACATTGTCCATAGTTCTTCACAGAGACAACTCACTAGTAATGAGTATCAGTAGCCACAACATTACATCAAATAATACTCCAGTACCTGACAGAATTGTAAGAGGCATGCATAGCATTATGTGTAAGTAGGCAGTTTGCACCTGATTAATGGTGAGGGTTGGGGTGCATGTGATGTGCATACCCTTCTATACTGATGTTGAGCCAGGGGGGTGATGTTTGTCCTAAACATGTCTGTAGCTGGTCATCTTTATAAATGGTGTGTGTGTATGTGCTGTGGCTGACCTCCATTACAGGGTGGGTGGGATAGTTGCCTGTAAGACCACAGACATATGTGGGGATGGCCTTCCGACTGCCATCAGTGGATGTGTCCAATTTGTACTCATACTCAACATTACATTAATGCACCTGTGACCTACTATGCTCAGTCAGACACAGGTTGACATGCTACCCAGATGGTGACTGCTCCTACACATTTGGTGGTGGAATGAAGAAGTACAGGGGAGTATGCAGAGAAAGATGTTGGCAAAGGAGAAGTGAGACTGATAGACAGATGTACAGAGTAGACATGAGTATAAAGAGATGGGGTGCATGGCAAAGAGAGTGTTGGACATGGCTATGGATTTGGAGTCTGACATACAGATGTGGAGTCTGTGGTTGTATGTAATTTAGGACAGCATGGATAGTGTATAGGGCCTGTAGCTATTGGCTAGATAGAGGCACATAGCTAGGAAGGATGTGCAGCACAAAAGGGTGATAAAGGAATATGGGTGAAACATACAAGCTAGGAGTGGATTTAGAACATATGGAAACATCACTTTGATCGCCTGTTCCATGAGGAAAATGGGGGAGAGAGGGAATGTTGGCTGAGGTGCACATGCTTAATCAGGAGGTGCAACAGATTATCAAAAAGAATGTAATGATAGCTATGAGGGGGTTTAACAGTGGAAAGGCTGTTGTTCCAGGTGACATACATGTGGATGCCTGGAGGTATTTTTGAGACCTGGTAGTATTTTTAACTGGATTGCTTATTATAATCTTGGAAAGTGATAGGATGTGTGAGATGTTGGTGAATATGTATGGGTACTGCTTATTTGAACAAGAGTGGTCTGCAGAGCTGTAGTAACAAGTGATGGATAACACTGATCAGTCACATGATGAGGTAATGGTAAAGGATGGTGGCAGCTAAGTTGAGAACATAGTGATGATTGATGATTAGCAATATGGTTTTATTCCATTGTTTTAGTACAGATGCAAATGTTGATCCACAAGTGTTGATGGAGCTCTGCACTGAGGCTGAAATGCAGCTGCATTGTGTCCATGTGCACCTACGGAGAGCATATGACATGCTGCCTGGAGAGTAGTTTTGATATTGTATGTGGAGGTCAGGGGTGCCAGAGGAGTCTGTCAGACACCACAGGATATGTAGGAGGCTAATATGCCAGCAGTGATTTCTGGTTTTGACATGACTGGTGGATTTAAGGTGGAGGTGGGAGTACATCAGGAGTCAGCTGTGTGTCCTTTCACATTTGTCGTAGTGAGGGACAGGTTGACAGACATGATCAGACAGGGGCCCCTGTTGACTGTTCAGTTTGCAGATGACATTTTCATCTGTAGTATTTGGGGACAAGTTGGGGAGACCCTGGGGAGGTGGGGTTATGTTGTAGAGCAGGGAGGAATGATGGTCAGCAGGAATAAGTAAGAATACATGTGTGTGAATGGGTGGGGGATAGAGAAATGGTGATAATGAGGGCGTAGAGTTTGGAAGGCAGATAGGTCAAACTACTTGGGAACACCAGTTCAGAGTCATGGGCATTGTTGGGGAGAGGTGTATGAGAGAGTACAGGCAGGTTGTGTATGGTGGGGAGGGGAGGCAGGAATTATTTGTGACAGACAAGTACCATTAAGAGTGATATGTAAAGTCTACAGGAGGGTAGTGTGACTGGCTACATTATATTGGTTTTAGACAGTGGGATTGTACAGACAGGCAGGATTCAAGGCTGGACACAACAGAGTGTGGGATATTCACATTTGCACTGTGTGTGACAGGGGGGATAGGATTAGACCTACACCAACTACTTTCTCAGTTTATAACAGCAATATCTCCATCCTTGACCTGTGTTTAGGCCTCTGTCCACGAGTATGTCAAATGTTGTCTATATATCATGCAGTCAGAGGCATAGAGATATGGTATATCATTACTTAGCGATGTAAGTTGTAATATCATCCCAGTTAGGAATCAGACTGCCAGATATTTTATGTGTAAGAGGCCTTATATATGATGACAAGGCCTGGACATTCTTTGGGAGTGTGTACAGTTGGGAGGTCTTTGTATTTCTGGCTATTGTTGACAGACTGTCAGGATTGTGTAGCAGTGTATTGTGAATATGTTATTTCTTGGGGGGATAGATGTAAGTGTTATGTTTCCTTTTCTATTTGCCTTTGCATGCAGATCCAGTTTCTGGTGCTCTATCAAGTGTTACATTTTTGTAGGGTAAGACTGTGACATGCCCTATAACACAGGCATCATACTACACTGTGTATTGGGCCATTATATGTAGGGGTAGTGTGTGAGTATCACACATGCTGGCAGTTTGGTTCGCACACTCATTATACTGTATGCACTTTCACACTGGTGTCTGTTTCTCAGTCCTGTTACATTCCTGGAGTGCCTGGTATATTTGCAATTACATGTGTATTCCCCCATAGCAAGATTGCTTTTTTGTTGTGTCAGTCTGCCTGTAGTTTGGATATTGCTTGGTGACATGGCTAGCAGCTCAGTGTATTTTCCGTAATGTGATGTTATGTCCAGATATTTGGCAGATGTGTAGTGTTGCCTGGCCCACATAAGCGTTGTGTATGTCTGACACATCAGTGGAGGGATGTGAAGATTTACATGACTAACTCCTGGGAAGTCACTTGGTTTTGGACTTGTGCTATTCCACTCAATAGATGTTGGAACAGACAGCAGGATGTTACTGCATCACATGTATCAGCTCATCTACATCAGTATGTCAGATATGTCCACATTTTCATGGCTCCCCCACCTTTGCCAGGCTTGGTTATACTTTCTTGCACTAAGCTGTTCTGAGCATACCTGTCACCAGCCAGATTGTTCCAGACTGTCCACGTTTATTGCCCATATTTTTGGTCTGTTGAACAGTATCATTTTATTCCTTCCTGTGGTGAATCACTGTGATCATGTGGGGATGTCTGTCAGTATATGATGACATACATTACTGTTTCATAACTGACATCCTTCTAAACATGTATACTGACACACACCCTGTTCCTGTAGTAACAGTCTACATTATACCTGCAGGATGTACATTTTGTCCTTAGTGTTGGTCCATTGCCCCCCCCCCCATTTTGCAGCTTTTGCCCAGATCTCTTGCACTTAGGGATGGGGAGGTATGGTGCTGGGTATGACTGCAGTACATGTTATGCACATTATATATATATATATATATATATATATATATATATATATATATATATATATATATATATATATATATATATATATATATATTATATAGGTTCATAGGTGTGTACTAGGCTAATGGCCCTGGAGCCTTTACAAGCCTAGCCCATAGGATCACCCTGGCATCATCCACCCAACCTTAGTTCTCAGTGCCTCTGTCAAGTAGAGCTACTGGAGTGATCCCAGGGGTGAATTTTCTATTTCCCATCTACTCATCAAGATTTCTCTTGAAAAGGTCCAGTGAGGTGCTCTGCTTGACATGTACGGAAAGTCTATTCCATAGCATGGGCAGTCTCTGGGTTATGAACCTGTCCCTCCAGCACGTTCTGTTAATTCTGGTAATGAGGTTGAGGTCTCTGGAATGTGTGGTGCGGAGGGATTGGGATTTCTTTAGATGTAGCATTTCTAACAGAGCTGGGTCAAACATGGCTTTGTAAGTCAAGCAGACATTACCTCTAAGTAGGTGATATGAGACAGAGAATAGTTGGAGTTTTTTGAGTCTGTTCATATAGGACAAATGTTTAAAGCCTTGGATCCTGTTTGTGAGGTACTTTTGTGGCCTCTCCAGTTGTTGCAGGTGTCTAGTGAGGTACATGCCAAATGGGGCATTGTACTCACTGACTGGTCTAATGAGGGAAGAGTAGAGGGAGACAATGACCTCTTTCGTCCTGGATGCAAAACCTTTAGTAATGAGATATGTCACATAGAAGGACTTGCTGACCACAGTGGCAATGTGGTGGTCAAAAGAGAGGTTGCTGTTAGCCTGTGTTCCTAGATCTTTTATAACGCCTTCTGTGTTCAGTGGACTACCATCGATATGGTAATTCAAGGGATCTGGGTTTTTCCCAAGGGGGATGACAACACTTTTTTTGGCATTGAGCTTAATGCCATGGTTCTGGCACCAGTTGGTCTTATTGAGGCCTTTCTGTAGGATGTCAGCATCACTTACATCTGGACCTACTACAGTACTCCGGTTAACAAATATATGTTATTTAGTAGCTAATTATAAAAAAAAATGTTTATGTACTGCTTTCACATGTAAAATACAAATTGGTTACAGTGGGGTTGAAACCAGGAATGGCTGTTTGCAAAGTGTATGCTCTAACCACTTTACTATTGCAGTACTGCTTATGTTCTTAAACTTTATTGCATGTATAAAAAAAAATATTTGTTGTTTTATTATTTTTACCCTTCAGAATATCCATGCTAATGCTGAACCTGTTATTCTATCAACTTTCTGCTTTGTGGGCCAATTGTCCCTTATGGCTTTGACCAGATTTCTTACCTTGATGGGTTGGGGGTGTTACGAGCTTTCTCACTCATTTTAAATTGCCGAACAGCAATCCTGGTGTGAAGGGGGCATGTGTATTGTGAGAGCACTTCTCTCAGACACACCCCCTGCACTTGTACATAGGACCATGTCCATTTAGCAGCACGGCAGTGCACCTTCATGAATATGCATGGTGTGTTGCCGTGCTGTACGGGAGCAGTCTTTTTCATGCAGTAATAAGCTATTCCTGCACAGAAGTTTACTGAATTAAGGGGATTATCTTTTCAAAGCTCTTGAAATTTAAGGTTTTTCTGATTTATTTGCTTCCCTTTTTAAAATTTATATTGTAAATCTAATGCTTATATTAAATTGGATCATATATTCCAAATGGTTTCAAATTTAGTAAGGGAACTAAAAAGTTGCCCCCTTTCCCCTTTATTATTTACTTTAGTTATAGCACATTTTTCAAATGTTATAAGGTGCAATGAAACATTGAGGGATTTAATATTATTTGCAGATAATATAAAGATACAAAGATTCATAGTAAGCTTTATTGTCATTTAGGACCAAATATGTGTAGCCTAAAAGAAAAGTCTATGCATCAGTTCCTTCTTGAGATTACTATTGACAGTAGCTGACATGGGAAATTCCTTAAATGAATTATTTTAATGACTTAATTTGTTTGAAAATGTATCTAAAATTAAATTTAATGTAAAAACATTAATCATAGCTATTAATAAAAGCTTAACAATATGCATCATTACTACTTATGACAAGCCAAATCAAATATTAGATATTTAGATATATATCTATATAATAATGTATACATAATTGTAAAAGATAATGATGTAGAATTATCAAAGAAATTATTATTTTAACAGCTAAATGGAATATATTTTTTCTGTTGAAGATGGATTATATCTTACTAAAGCAGTCCTTTTACCGAAAATACTATATATTATTGAGAGTATTTCTGTAACACTGGGGAATAATGATTGTTAAAAAATTAAACACTTTATTATTAAAACTTTTATACTATCCCTCAAAACCCTCGATCCTCCTTCCACTAGTTAGCTTTCTTCCTGTCTTACCTTAAGCATCATTGGTTTTGACTGCCTTTTAACAATTATAACAACATATGGGCCAAAGAGTCACTGTACCACTTTGGTCAGCGTTTAATTTAAGGTTCAAGTATGGTTGGCTACAGTAACATAAGGATTAAAGAGTAACAGTAATATTATTATATGTGTGTGTTCAATTTCCCCTGTATTCACTTCTTAACATCTATTACTGATGTTTATTTTTGTATCTGCATGCCGCGGTAGTATGGCGGTAGCATTGTTACCTAATAGCAAGAGGTTCTCCCGTTCTATTCTCAGTGTGGCATGGGAGTGCCTTCTGTGTGGAGTCTGCATATCCTCCCCATGGTTGGGTAGTATTCGAAAGACATGCGTGCATAAATGGGCGTGCCTTCGTTGAAGGTTGGGCGTCGAGCTGGCACCTGGCGTTTCATAAAAAAATCTACTGCCAATCATTAGCAGACCGGAGTTCCACTGTGGCAACCCCTTACCGGGAAAAAGCCAAAAGATAAACAACAACATTGATTATAGCTATCGGGTATTGTATGTTCCCGTGAGTGGTCCTGTTGTGTGTGTTGCTTTCTGCACCTTAGTGGGGCCTGTAATTCAAGTCTGAGTTCTGCCATCTTCATCATGAAACACTTGCTTAATGGGACTGTTTTAGAGGGGACTGTTGTGTATTTCATCAATGTATGATAATATTATTTTTTAAATCTAATATATTTACTTCTGCACCATACTTATGTGTGATATATGGAATTTACACATTATTCTTGTTCGGCTAGTCCATTTGTAACTATCAAGACTCCAAATTGAGGGACATCCCTCTGTCACTTAACCACCCTATGTTTACTAGAAGAGATGGTTTTGCCCACTTTAAATCCACCTGAATCAGCAAACGCAGTATATTATCTGTGGCAACATACTCGTTACCAGTTCTTCCGTTAGACTGTGTTTTAAGTCTGTCAGGGGAATCTGGTGAAGTATTCCTTGTTTGATGTTTGTTCATTGCCATTTCCACATGCTTTTTCATATTGGACCCTTCGTATGAATTGAAGTACCCCTTGCTTATTTCTGAATGTGTTATTAAGTAGAAAGATGTGATGAGGGACGATAAATTAAGGAAAGTACATTTTTAATCGATATTTCACCAATAACTAGTAAGTATTATTGACATAAACTTCTTTAAAGTGCTTCATATGTATGGAATTAGTTTTACCTACACAGACTAAGAGTTGGTATCCTTGACAATAATTGAACAGCGTAGCGTTCAAGACGCTGTTTACATTTTGAATGTAAATTTTTTAACTGAACAATTGGGCTAAGTTTTCTATCTAATTTGAATTTTATTTTGTGGTGTTTTAATGATACCTTTTATTAGTTATTTTTTGCAATTTATTCATGATAATATCTCAGTGTGAATATATTCCTTAGAGTTGTTCTGACAAGATGTTTGCTTATACCCTGTATTTAACAATAAGTGAGATGAATGAAGGGTGGGGTTCCTGTTGCATTCATTTATTTAATTGTTTAATTAGTTAAGCACAGCTAGGATTGGACACAGTTAGCCATGTGCTGTTCTCATATGAGTATTTGAGTGTGTTTCTCAATTTATTGTATTTTTTCATCTGAAGAAGTCTGGACTGTGGCCGGACGAAAAGTGTGTGTTATTAAAAAAGTAGCTTAACACATCTACTGTTTGCAGCTTCATTTCCTACTTATCACCAAGCAGCACAGGACCTACCTGTGCACATCATCTATATTTTTCCTCTTGTTACACTAAGGGTAATCTCCTTCTATTGGAACATGTACAAAGAAACATTACTAAAAGAATTCTACTCTGTGTGAACATGATATATATATGGGTAGATTACAATTTTTTGAACTTGCATAGCTTCACATTTATAAAGGGTACTAGCTATTGTATAAAATACTTCACAATGATATTCAGTGTACCACACTGAGTTTTGATATCTAGAGCACAAAAGCACACCATCATGAAAATGTATTATATGTTACATCTCTTTACAAAGCAAGAAAATACTAGAATCTTCAAATGAATGATTCCATTATTGTGGAACAAGGTACCAGCTGTCATAAGGAAATCTCTCTCTAATGGGAATTTAAGTAAAAAAGATATATGGATTGGAAATAATGTAAATGGCCCACATGCTTTGCTGTCTGTGTTCCATGTAGATCAGTAGGCCAGAACACATGTAACTTTGAACTTCTAAACTTATCTTTACACTCATGTCAATAATCTACACTCAAAAGTGCTTAAAACTCTCCTTAATTCATTGTAGTTCTTTCTTTTTGGTATCCATGATTGATACCCCAATAATCTACACAGCATTTTATTCTGTTATGTTTATCTGTGAAATATCTGAAATATTAACAAAAAAGAATCCAGTTTATTCAGCAACCTAAAATGTATTTCACTGGGCCTCTTACTATCACTGCTGTGTCAGCCATGTATAAACGCATGCAGCCCTTCCATATAATTATAATTTCTTCAGGAAGTGTAGTTAGATCGCAAATTAATCTTGCCCCTGGTGCAGTTCCCCAAACTAATAAAAAATAATTTCACTCCTTTAACTCAAAAGTTGAGTTGTAAAAAAAATCTTTCTCAAGTTAAGAACAAAAAAAGAAGAACAATTATTTTTCTCTCCTGTAATTTTTCCAAGCAGCTTGCTAGACTTCCACCACATACTTGCACAGTGAGTGCTTCAACTGTGATTTCTGCAAATCTACTAATGGCATTCATTTTTGAAGCTACACTATCCTTGCAGCTTCATAATCAATGCTGTTATGGCACTCTCATGCCATCAGCACATGCCCATTGCACCAGGGCGCCCAGCCCCTTCAATCCATCCTAATTACAAGTCTGATATCTTTAGAGTTGGTTTTCCATTAGTGATTTTAATTGACTGACTAATGGTAGTGAACAGACATAGAAGGGAAACTCTGTAGCTTCTTCAAGTCCATTTTTGCACTTTATAGAAGAGTGTAGAAGTCATTGGATTTTATCTTGAGGATAAAAACCTCTGTGGGTACCTTCCCATCATGATGTTTTAGTGCAATGAGCAAAAGTCCTCAGATCCTATGCTATTTTTACATCTTGCTGGCCATAGCACCGCAAGTACTGTGTTCTACCCAGATCAGTGAATGACCACATAAGTGGATGGAGAATATGGAACATTGAGGCATATTATACTTTGCAACTAATTATTGTCATTACTTTACTTTCTGTAATGTCTGGAGATTTTCTCCCCAGGACTCCACTGAAAACGAACACCAGTTTTTCAGCCAGATTATCCTGGTTAACAAATGTTAAGTAAATAATGAATAATAGGCAGTAGAAAGTTTTCAGATGGTTGGAGGGTGACATTTGATGTCCTGCAGGGTCAAGTCCTGGACCCTGTACTATCCAATGTGCTCATTTTAGACCTCACTTAAGATGTAGAAAACTAGATCAGTTTCTGCGTGCCACTGAGGATGACTCTATCATGAATCATGACAGCTAATGGAGGAGCAAACCTGAAGACTGGTATAAAGAGACTGAAAATGTGAGAGAATGTGGTAGTTTAACTTCACACCACTCAAGATTAATGTCCCATACTTGCAGAGTGAAAACTAATGCATGAAATATGCAGCTGGGGGAGCCCAACCACCATTTTTGGTATTCTCTAGTGTGCAAACCTATCCCACAATATTTTCTGCCAGTTCCCTATGTGGATACCTTAGCAACTGCTTTGTTTCATCATTTCTATGTTACAAACTGAATCTATTCCGGTAAACATGGGAGCATACTCTTCCACCTCTGTTAACTAATAGATTTCTCCTTGTATTCCACTACAGTACTTTCCCCTCAACCCAGTTTAAGCTCTACTATGTTAGTATTTGTTCGTTTTACCTTTGACTTGCTAAGACCACCCATTTCCCTCCCTGCCCTCGCAGTTCTTTTCCCTTTCATCATTCAAGACTTTGTATGGTCGTATCAGCGTTTTTTAATTCCTGGCACAACATGAACAGATCTGCTGAATGCCACCTTCATGACCCACTTGCTACTCTTTCTAATGTCTGTGTTTTATGCAGTGGTGATATTTGTACCCCATTACTTTTTTCAGGCATGCCATTTTTTTTGTCTTGTCCTCCAAGTAAAAATACTAAGCATATAGCATTTGTCATTTTATTACTGAATAGACCATTTTCTATCAGTTTGGAAATTGCTGATCCATACTTTTGCCTCCATCTTTCCAAGAATACTTACTACTAAACTTACCAACACAGTTTCAAAACATGTTTGTCTTCACCACATGCTGTACTTCTTGTACTCAGATACAGTGTAACTAAATCTGGCTTTTTAGGCATTTAAAAAAGCCTTTTATGGACACATTTTCTGTCATTGAGCTGTAATTTTCCAAGTCCAAAGCAGGGTTTCAGATTTTTAGTCTTATGAATCTACTATTACATCACACCCTGTATCATCGGCTTACTCTTTTGTCTAAGTTTTATACAAAGATTTACATAAGTGTTTACCTTATTCATCTCTCACAGGCTCCTGAAGTAAAATATCTACATCCTAGAGCTTAACATTAATGTATATCTTTTTCCCCAATCTTTGTATCATTTAATTTCTGATCTAGTCAGATCTGTCTAAGAACAAGGATAAATATACATACATACATACATACAAATATTTCAACCACGGACATAAATGCCCTTCTAGCTTGCCAATATACCAAAACACTTGTTCCCATAATAAGTGTCCAGACTGTTCTTAAAAATATCTAAACTAGTGCTTGCTTTAATGTAATTTGGCAGTCTGTTCCAAGCATCAGCTACTCTGTCAGAGAACCAATTAGGGCACTTCTCATTCCTATAGAATCTTCTACATAGGTTATCTGATGATTCTCTACTACTTTTTGATAACCCCAAACATTCCCAGAGGTAGTTGTCTCTAAATGCCCTGTATACCTGAATAAGATCTCCTCTTAGATATCTGTAGGAGACACTGTACAAGTTCAGATATTTTAGTCTTTCATAATAACTTAGATTTTCACATCCGTGGATGCCCTTTGTATATTTCTGCTATACTCTTTCCAGTTTACTCATGCTTGTCTTCTTATAGGGTTTCCATATTGTTATTCTATACTCAAGTTTGGGTCTAATGTAACTAACAAACAATGACTTCATTATTTTTAATTTCCTAGACTTTATACATATTTTTATACAACCCATAGTTCTATAACTAGCATTAACCAATTGGTTGATATGATTAGAAAAACTCATAGCTGAATCTACCCATATACCCAGGTCTTTAAATGAGTCTACAGTTTCAATCACTGTGTGCTGTATTAAATATTCACCTTTCAGATTATGTCTCCCAAATTTCATATGCCTAGTTTTTGATGTATTTATCAGCATATTATTCTTCTGTGCCCAAATGGTCAATTTAGTCAAGTTATTTTGCAGACATGCCTTATCTGTAACATTTGTAATCAGTTTACCGAATTTCAGGTCGTCTGCATATAGACTGTAGAACTCCTCAGATGAAAAAGTTAGGTCTGAAAGATACAGTCTAAACAAGTAAGGGCCTAGGACAGAGCCTTGTGGGACACCCTGACTGTAACCAAGGATTTCACCAGTCCAATTGCTGTATGATACTTGCCATGTCCTATTTGTAAGCCATGCAGCTATCCATTTTAATATGTCAAGTTACACTCACCTCTTCTTCAGGAATAATTATTTTGTAAAATGTTCCACTGGTCTTGTCATCATGCCAGCTCTTGAACTTAGATTTTATTTAAAATCTGTTAACTGGGTAGCACATGGATCACAAATGTCCAATTGCAGGTTCAGCCTGGGCCCAATATGTTTTCTGACATTTTATTCTGGGTGTTTATTTTCATGTTCATAAGTATATGAGGGTATTGGGCACTCAAACTTACAGGTAGTCTGTCAGTTTTACTAATATTTGGAATTCTCCTCAGGAGTTATGATACCATAATGTTCAGCCTCCACCTGATGGTCTGCTTTTTCCCAACCCATCTGACCTCATTTGCTTATTAATGGTGTAAAGACATGGTCAGTTATTGTTTCTCACAGGCCAAGCTGAGTGTCATCTCTTCTGACTTACTATTCCTTCTAGGATTCAGAGTGTGGAGGTAATAGCTTATCTAAAAAGAGATCATAGTCATGCACATTTACTATTGTCGGACTGTTATATTATATCATGTCATATGAGCTCAGTTTTTGTAACATTTTAGTTGTCCAAGTTATTGATAACCAACTTAATATCCTCTGGCTTGAAAATTGTCTACTGCATGAGCTGGCCATTCCTACTACTTGAATCACTTGAAACCAAGATGAACATTTCTACTGAGGACCAATTTTAACTATATATAGCAAACATAAACAGGGTCAAGTAAAATGATAGGAAAATGCACTGACATGGGAAAATTCATATGGCTGTCATGTCTTAAATCTGATGAAGGCCATTTCTCGAACAATTTGAAACCTTGAAAGAAATGTTTAAAGCTGGGAGGCACCCCACATATTTGCTGAATCAGGTTAAATAGGGTGAACAATAGGGCAAGAGAAGTAGCCACCCATTTTGAGAAAAACATTTGGTGTTAACACCAGGGCTGGTGCTGACAACTTTTGTAAATCCATGGCATTACATTATTTTCTGGACACCAAAGTAGTGAGATCTGTAGTACAGAAACAAAAATGGGATATTTTTTGTTGTGCCAACTCTGAGTTCAAACATCTAGGAACTTGCCTAAAATTTACTTACAAATTACACAATAATTAAAATACATTTTTGAAAGAAATTCTTACAGTCCTTCTAGGAAGTGACATATGTCTAAACATGGGGCTTGCCACTTTTGCCAGTATATTTTTGAAGGCCTAATATGACTATACATTAATATTTAAGGGTCATTCCATGTATAAGTAAATTCAACTGTAAAACACAAGGTGTAGTTTATAATGCCCTCTGTTCAAACTGCCTTTAATTCTACATGGGAAAAAATGGATGTTATTTGAATAAGAGAATTTATAAACATATTAATGGCATCAAAAAGGGCAGCAGCACAAATGTTCTTTTTAAGCACTCACTTAAATGTAATGATTATAAGAAGTTTTATTTTCTTGCATTAGAAGGTTTGCAAAAATGTCCACAAGACAGGGACTAGAAGATCTTCCTTTTACTCTGAGAGCTCAGAGCCAGATCATGGTCAAATGAGGCCCCAGGCATGGTAATGTAACGCCCACCCCCCCAGTTCCAGTGCCCATTACTTGAATATTTCTCCCTAGTTGCCATAAACACTGTTCAAACCTGTCAGTGTGCGTATTATTTTCACTTCTACAATAATTAGAGATATTTAAAATTTTTGTTTCAGATTTTATAGCACAAACACTGAAAAACATTTGCTAAACAAAACAATAGTCTCATGATGAACACAGACTTAAGATGAGCAGTAAACTTCTCTGTCCTTGAAACTCACATTCAAAGAAAAAGCATTTGGTCAGTGGTGGATTAAGTTTACCTGTGGGCTGTTTTCAAACCATAGGCTCCTTGCACACATTTTTAGTACCATGCATACATGCATGCATGTGTTCTTTGATGCACCATTCTGATTGTGTTAAATTATATTCCTTGTAAAACACAACACTACTTGTTAGAGTGTGTATTTTAAATGTGTAGGTTTGAACATTTTTCCAGTGTGCAATGAAACAAAAAGTATGAGCCAATAATGACAAATCTACTCATTACAGACATGTCAACATCAAAAGGCCACTCAAACTTCTGTCATTACAGTCCACCAATATCAGCCAATATACACAATCTCTGCAGAAGTAAAATTTATCTGAATAATTTCACATTAAAAAGATCTGTAATTTAGAGGTTGCTGCTGGCAAACAACTTTGCATTTCAATGTTTCATGCATATATTCAGTGCCTGCTGTCCTGGAAGAATAAAACATCCCATGTTGCATTTAAAAAAAATAGTAAGCTGTAAATGTTGCAATAGAGAATAGCTCTCAAACTTGCAACATATTCATAGTTACTAGGCATCTCATCCAAAGGAGGACACTCTCAGGAGTAACACACCCCATCCCCTCCTTAAAGAGCATTGCAATATCAGCACTCCATCTACAATGCATGGGAGTAGAACCCACAGGCTTCTACACTAAAGCAAATATACAACCTTATGTGCTATCAACAATGCTTTTAAAATGCACCACACAAACACTGATGACAGCCATTTTCTGAACAAAGCAGTTACACATTAAAAACAAACTTAGCATGAGCAACAGTAAACTTGTGTTCTCTTGAAACTCAACATTCTTTGAAAATGTGCAGAAACTCAGTAACCATTGAAAATGCACTGGAACTCAATATTATTTAAAAATGCACAAAAACTCAACATTCTTTACAAATATACAAAAACTCAACAGTCCTTGAAAATGTACTAGAGCTCAACATTGTTTGAAAATGCAGAGAGACTCAACACTCCTTGATGACAGTTTGGTAGCCGGAGTAGGGTATTTAGGCTCTAATAATATCATATAAATTCCAAGCTCCTCTCCAATGTGCATGTGTGAAATGCTACTAAGGATGTACTCTGCATGTGTCCTTAAAGAAGAAAAAAACAACACTCCTTGTTGACAGTTTGGTAGCTGGAGTAGGGTATTCAGGCTCTAATAATATAATAAAAATTCTGAGCTCCTCTCCAATGTGCATGTGTGAAATGCTACTAAGGATGTACTCTGAATGTGTCCTTAAAGAAGAAAAAAACAACACTCCTTGTTGACAGTTTGGTAGCTGGAGTAGGGTATTCAGGCTCTAATAATATAATAAAAATTCTGAGCTCCTCTCCAATGTGCATGTGTGAAATGCTACTAAGGATGTACTCTGCATGTGTCCTTAAAGAAGAAAGAAACAAGTAATCTCTGTGGTATCCCCAAAGTCTCAAAACAACCCTGGGTCCAAAACAAAACAGTATAAGAAACTTCTCTGTGTGTCAGATTTTCAGTCCATATATCTTTAATTAATCACTGTATATTAATCAGATCAGACAAAAGTAGAAGAAGTAGTGAACTTAAACTAGTCTTAAGTCAAAAAATAAATAAATAAAAAAAATAAAAAATATATAATTGTGCAGAATTACTAAGTATTCGAAAGTAATCCAAGCAAGGCAGTCTGTTTCCAGTCGAAAATCCTTTATTATTAATTAAATAAAGTATAAATAAGTAAATAAAGTTTAATTCATTATACTTAATAAAGGATTTTCAGCTGGAAACAGACTGCCTGCCTTGCTTGGATTACTTTCGAATACTTAGTAATTCTGTACAATTATATATTTTTTATTATTTTTTTTTACTTAAGAAGAGTTTAAGTTTGCTACTTCTGCTACTTTTGTCTGATCTGATTAATATACAGTGATTAACTAGAGATGTATGGACTGAAAATCTTCCACACAGAGAAGTTTCTTACACTATTTTGTCCTTAAAGAAGAAATGTATCTTGAATGCAAGTGCATGCTTAAAGAAGAAATGTAAATTTTGTGGCAGCCCCTGAGCCAGTGGGCCCTCCCAAAGCCAGCAGTGGGCCCCCCAAACCAGAAGGCCCTAGGCAACTGCCTAGGCCATCTAGTGCTCAATTTAGCTCTGTGAGAGCTGCATTGGCAAATTCTTTTAAATGCAGACACTGCCCCAGGACTTAATGGGCATCAATCTCTGTTTTAAAATGGAAGAGTGATTGGTTAAACAATTGGCTAATCAGTTTGACTTTGACAATGCTTCTTATATAAGTAGAAAATGTTTCTATTGCTAGACACTCTTCACACCACCAATATCAATGGAAAATACTACAACGACCAGCCAGTATCTGCAGCACTTTATTGTTCTCTCTGACATCTTGGCACAATGCCTTCAAGGAGTCCTTGAAGGCATTGTACTGGGACATCAGAGAGAAGAATAAAATGCTGTGGATACTGGCTGGTCATTGTTGCACATTTCTAGTGTTATTCATTCTGATGAAGCTCTAGCACTAAGAATGAAAGTGCTCAATAAATCTGTTTCCATGGACAGTTTCCTGTGATCATATCCTTCTTTCAGATTTTGGATTTTTTACTTTGGAACACTTGGCCTCAAGCATTTTGTGCTATTTTTAAGGGCAACAATAAATCCCAACAATGCTCAGTGCTAATTTATTTTATTTATTTATTTACATGTGTTGACCGGGAATGTCCAACTGGATGCAGGTCCATTTTCAGCTGAGGCCCTGGGAGAAAAGCTCCACAAATTAAAATATTACAGACATAGTTACAGATGAAGAATCCTAGTAATTAAAATATTACAAACATAGTTACAGATGAAGAACATAGTACATTCAGTAGATAACTAGCATCTGTTCTATCCATGAAGTCATAGCAGATATTAACAATTGTTACAATAAGAAGTTACTGCCATATAATAAGTAGATAGGCATGGAAGTATCAGAGCTTGCTGTAATCAAAGGTAATTTGTAGGGTGGTAGTGGGTAGCTGGAGTGGGAAAAGTTAGAGGGGAGAGTTACAAGGGCATAGCCAGCATGTTTTTAGGTGCGCTTTAAGTAAAGCTTGGAAGTGGGTGCATGATGGTAGAGAGGTTATTGTGGGGGGAGGGTGTTCCATAATTTGGCTATAGTGCTGGAGAATAGTGCTTCTTCAGCAGTGTTATTGGCTCTAGTAACCTGTAATTGATTTTTGTTGCTGGGTCATAGTGGTCTGGTGGTGAGATAGGGTTGGAATAGATACTGGAGGGGTGGGACCTTTAGAGGATGGTTAACCAGTTTGTGGGCGAGTGTGAGTTGATACCATTGAAAGAGGTGAAGGAGTTCTAGCCAGCCTAGTTCAGTAAGTGAGAGACAGTGGTGACTGTGGTAGGATGCCCCGGTGGTGAATTTGGTGATTTCGTTGTAGCAGGTCTCAAGTTTATTTAGATTGCATTGCCTTAGGTTGGTATATATTGGAGAGGCATAAAGTAGGGTGGAGATAAATTGCAAATTTGCAACTGAAATCCTAGCTGCTTTGGTGAGGAGTTGCTTATTTCTGTATAAGGCTCCTAGTTTTTGATGGACTTTGTAAATAAGATAATGGATATGTGAATGTCAAATTAGAGATTGTTGTCTATTTCAACTCCTAGCAATTTGGTGTGATCTGTTGGGTAGATAGTGGTGTTGTCTTTTGCTGTGATGTTAAAGTGAGAGTTGTTTTGAGTATGTTTGGTGGGTTTGAAGATGAGGAGTTTAGTTTAGTTTTGTTTGGGTTGAGTATTAACTGGGCATCGGATAGCCAAGTTTCAACAGAGGAAAAGGCATGCTGTGTGACTTTTTGCAGTTCGTGTAGGGACTGGGTGGAGCAGATGATGGTTGAGTCATCTGCATATTGTATGAGTGTGCCATGTTTGGTGGCAGAGGCTAGATTATTGGTGAAAATAGAGAAGAGTAGGGGTCCAAGGATGGATACATAGCAACACTTGCTTGTGCCCTGACGATTTAGCTTACACAATAAAATAAGGTAATCCAGAACCACAAGTAGCATAAATGGTTTATTGATGCATGCAAACGTTCACAGAAGCTGCTTCATCAGGCAAAAGACAATCAAAAAGATAAAAACATTATATATATATATATATATATATATATATATATATATATATATATATACACACACACACACACACACACACACACGCACACACACGCACACACACACCTTTTTAAAAAAAACAATTGTTTGCAATAAAATAACTGAATTAAATGTTTAATTTAATTCAGTTGTAAAAACAATTCTAATTAAGGGACAAGCTTTTCAGTTCTCCTATTTTAATCTATTATGTAAGTCCTTCAAAATAGGCTTTACCCTGATGGAAATTGTGCCCTATAATGTAAAATCCATTTGCATTCCTCTATTTCAGTTAGGTTTTTGACATCACCTCTTCTTATGTATTCTGTTGCTACATATAAAATCATAAACCTAAAAGCAAGAGTACCCTTTGTATTGTATATATGTCTATATAATGCTTTACTTACTATTTTTCTTCTGACCTCAGATATATGACTGCATATTCTGTCTTTGAATTTATGGTTTGCTTTTCCTATATAATATGCAGTATATTTACAATATTTTGCCATATATACTATGTTTCTCATTTCACAGCTGCCATAGACTCGTAAGGTAATGGTCTTATCATTCAATGGATTATTACGGAGCTTAAAAATTTGGGAGAAATAATTAGCTTTCTTCAGGGAATATTATGTATAGGTGGAGACTGGAATTTTATTTGCAACAATGAAGGTGTATGTGAAAGGCCTATAATTGAAAATATAACAAAAGAGGATATATTTCTAAAGAAATCTATGGAAATATTTGGCATGGAAGACATGAATTCAGTAGAAGGAACTTACATGTTATTCCCTAAGGTATAATAACTGGGTTAGACTAGACAGAAATTATTCCCAGGATTCAGCAAGCTTTGCATGGTGTGCAGAAATGGGTCTAGGACCAATGCTCGAGTGGCCATTTTACCATATGTGAAAAGGCCAGGCATACTTACGCAAAAGTGCTTTTCACTGAAGAAGCACTTCCGCGTAAGTATGCCTGTTGTGGATATCACACTACAGTGGGGATAAGGGAATATTCCCTTTTTCCCACTGTACTGTGACCTCAGAGTGAGAATATAAAAGTAGGGGGGTGGGGGTGCAGGTGGGCTTGCCCCCCCTGCAAAAACATAAATGTAATGCTTTTTCGGTGAAAGTGCTTTCGGTGATAATGGATTCAGGCTGTTGAACTTTTCAACAGTCCTAGATCCGCAGGAATAGTGCAAGAGCTGCTGCATACAATATGGCTGACGAGCAATCCAGGAATGAGCTCCCGGGACGTGCACAAGTGCTCCAACACTATTCCTGCATGGACACAGCTCCTGTATGCTAATTACCCCATTTGCAGGTGAAAATCATGCAAATGAGGTGAATTAGTGATCCAGGAAGCATGCAGGCATCTGTGCAGGAATAGTGTAACCTTCAGAAATGTATTCGTTTACTAATCAAATACATTTCTGCAAATTACAAAATTGAGGCATGACAGCTCCAAGGAAAGCATGTATTCAATGTATTAGGCATGCCAATGGCAAAATATATGGCTATTGGCATGATAAATAGTTGCAAAATTATAAAAAATAACTTTTATTTTTTGGGGGCAGATTTCGGCCGTTTAAACATAGGGCAGCGGTGCACAAACGGGATCGGGCCGAAAATAAAAAAAAAGCTGGAAATAGGCTTTTAAACCAAAATCAACATTCTGCCATAATAGCCAATGGCATGCAGAAGGCCACAATACAATTGAATAGTGGTTGCTAAGGGGGAAGGCTGAGTGTCAGTCTTGTAACCATGCATTAGCAGTCAGTTTTATGCAAATGAGGGGATTGATATTGAATCACAGATTTCCCCTCAGTGTTAGCTAGCACCCAACCATGTAAGTGCAGCAACACCATGCTGCAAGCCTAAGAGGTAAAGGACCTCATAAGGGGGGAGTGTCATGCATGCTGTAAGCTTATTGGAGCTCTGTGGCCCATGTTTGCCTTTAGCTAAGCACAGCTAAAGAAGGGAGTGTGTCTGCGGCTGCCTAGTAGTGTTTGCATTGCCTAAACGGGTGTGAGCGCTGCGCACTGGGTTTTAAACAAAAACAAACAAAAAAAAAACAGGAAATAGCAGCTCTGTTCACTTCTGAACACTGGGTATGCATGGCATGCCTCTGGGCTTAAATGGGAAGGCAATGGGAAGGGAAAACAGCAGTAGGAAGGCAATCGAAGAGAAGAAGCATAGCCAGCGGCAGGTGAAATGTATCAGAATCAGCCAATTACACAGGCAGCAGTCCAGCCCAGCACACTACTATAAACTATGCAAACACCTTAAACTCTGTTTTTTCCCACAAACTCTACAACACCAATGTACACATATGGGGAAATTTTACCAGACAAAACTAACAAAATGATAGGGGCTGCTGACACTCTCATACATCAATATGTGGAAGAGGCTGAAGGTGGTGAGGATGAGAATGCTGACGACCAACCCACATTGAGGAGAAGGAGAAGAGTGTACAGACCCAGGGTAACCTACCAGGGGCTACATGAGCTGGAGATAGTAGAGCGCTATAGGGTAGACAGGGACATCCTACAGCAAATTGTTGAGCTGTGTCAGCCATACCTCACACACAGAACCAACAGAAGGGAACCCATCCCAGTGGATACCAGGGTATGTGTAGGCTTAAGAATACTAGCCACAGGTACCTTCCAAAGGCCAACTGGGGATATCATGGGGATCTCACAGGCATCAGCATCCAGGGTACTCCACCAGTTCCTGGATGCCATGTCAGCACATTTCAGTGAGCACATATATTTCTCCAACACCCATAAGGCGTTGACCAGCAATAAGAGTCTCTTCCACCAAATAGCAGAATACTATGAGGTAGTGGGTGCTATAGACTGCACGCACATACACATCAAAGCACCACCTGACAAGAGGGGTAGGGTTTACATAAACTGCAAGTGCTTCTCCTCCATCAACTGCCAGGTCATGTGCGATGCCCAGGGCATTATAATGAATGTGTGTGCTGGCAGCCCTAGAAGCTATCACGACTCCAACATTTGGCATTTGACACAGCTGTACCAGAGATTTGCCAGTGGGGACATCCCATATGGCCACCTAGTGGGGGATGCTGGTTACACACTGGAGCTATGGCTGACAACACCCATCAGAAATACACACACCAGAACAAGAACTCCATAATGAGGCACACGCATAAATGAGAATCATTATAGAGTGTGTGTGTCTGGGATGCTCAAGTCACAGTTCCGGTGCCTGGACATATCCAGTGCTGCATTGCAGTACCCTCCAGCTACATGTACACAATTTGTCATTGTATCTGCCATACTACACTGTATGATCCTGTGGAAATAGCTGCAGCAGGAACAGCATGGGCCAGGGCCACACAGCCCCACGGCATTGTCAGGGCCAGGACAGGCACAGAGTGACTCAGAGGAGGAACAACCTGAGCCTGCCCATGCAGGCAGAAGGAGGCATGCCCAGTATGCCCAGGGTCTGGCAAAGAGGCAAACCATAGCACATACACTGACATGGTAGGAACCCAGGGAATGACACCTCTCTCTGACTCGCACATACAGTAAAAGGGATGCTAAACATGACACTACCTATGCTTTACCATGTATAGGGAGTGTACTATGTGCATCCGACATAATCAGCCCTCCAGCACCATCCTCAATACTGGCACAGCCACAAATAACTTACTCTTCCTATCAATTGCTGAATGGAGTAGAATGTTCTGCTAGTTGTAGCTATGGGATGGATGTGCGCATGCAAGAGAAATGAGTAGCTGAATGGGATGGCAGCAGATAGTGGACACCTATATGGGCAGCATGGAATCCATAACAAATACTGGTATCAACAAAGTAGGCAGTACTAGGCAAGGTGACAAATCCCACTGCAGTACATGTGGTGGCCCAAATGTGTGTCCATACAACACACACATGCATATCAGTGTGGTTCACATACCCAACAACAGCCCCAGCCAGCAGGACAGGTGTAGATGACCATAAAGAAAGGCTGTGCAAAGGCTTCCAATTAATGGTAATGGATAACAGCCCCATCCAGACATACACAGACAGACTACAACAGGTCAGACAGTTATCTGTTAGTTCTTTAAGGTATGAAGTCTGAAATTGAAATGTAGGTCAATAAAACCTAAGATCTGTACTCTACTGATATGCCTCTAGTCTGCATGATAGGTCAGAATACAAAATGAAATGGAAGCCAACAGAGTACCAGAAATACCAGTGCAGTCATAGTAAATGTTTACAGTTGTCAGGTGTTCCCCCACAATACTATGCAGAAATACAGTAACATGTACGAGTGGGATTAATAACAGTGGAACACAGATTACCTGAGCTGGCCCAATTTACAGGAAAGGGCTATGTGCTTTAGGTTGTTGTGTGTTGTACATTGCGTGGAAGTGGTCAGCATGTAGGCATGGAGTATTGTGTCCCAGTGGCCTATGGCTACTACTGGTGATGACAGGGCCATGTTCTGACAACTGCAGTGCCAACCACAATGCATCCCAGCAAGACCCAATTCAGCAGTCATCCATACTCATTGTTCAGATGTCAATATCTGTCACTATCTGAAAGATGGACATGTCATGAATGTGGGCCCAAACGTACACACAGTACACAGGTGGAAGTACGCTAGACAGAGTGCATAACATGTAACTGTCAACTGCATACACCTTTGGAATTGTACATACAGGTTAGCAGCACATTAGTTGTCTGTGTAGTATGGAATACTGATGTAGTCTGGCCAATCACTGGCAGACCACAAAAGGCGCAGTTATGAAGTAATGAGAGACTGCCTATGTCCCCGGACAAGGTAGCATAAGGGGAATGTCCCAGGTATATCTGTGAGTCAGCTACAAGAAGCCTCCATATTACACATGTACTCAACTCACCCCACCATCATCCACAGGTTTATCACAGGTCATATCTCTGCTGTTGGGAATGAGTACAGCATGACCCCCCCACTTCTGTATGGGAATACCAACAGAATGCAGCATGCTGAAGAGGTGTCCTATGCAGGTATGTCCCCACTCCTTTGCTGTAAGCAGCACCCTGCCAGGTTCCAGACCAATGGATTAATATGGACAGGAACTATTGCCATTAACACCTCACACACTTACCGTGTCACCCCAGGGTAATCCAGTGACTCACAGCCTAGGACTCTAGGAGTGACAGAATACACTGGCCTGCTACAGATGGCCTGCATCACTACCAAATGCTCTACAGTCCTCTGTCAAAGGTCTGTGCCTCACTTGTACTGCCAATGTATGTTATCTCATGGGATCCCAAGTAATAACATAATACAGTCCACAAAAAACAAATGCAAGGCCATGTTGACAAATCCCAGTAGCATGCCCACCATGTCCTTCTACATGAACTGTGGACCAACCCCTAAATAATGCTGGGATGAAGGGACAACTATAGGGACATGCAAATATCACTTGCATAATGTTAGGAAGAGGATAAAATAACAGAGTAGGGGGGGTGTTGAAGCATGGACGCCATGGAGTGTGTGAAGTCTGAAAATCTGATTTGTGCCCATACTACCCCTGCTGGCAAACCCCAGTAATGGGTGGCTACAAATCTGCTCATAAACCACAATGTGAAGGGGAACTGACCAGATATATGAGCCCTGCCTCTAGGTAACCTGGGTGAATCTGTACAACTGAGAGGTATGGCCACAGCAGGATATGGCCATTCTGTTATGTTGATAGATGTACAAGCAGGGGATCCTCATCCACCACAGTACCAAGGTGCTGGACCATTTACACAGATCCATCAGCAAGTGTCTGCAGCTACCCTGTCCAGAATAGCATGAGTGTGCAAGAATATGTAGGCTGCAGACCACAATACTGGATACAGTTTCATTCATATTGTATTTCCCTGGAAATAACTGTGAGCAAATAAGTATATCTGTTGGTAGTTGATGACATAATACATCACAGTGTAAAACAGTACATGTCTGAATATTTCTGCTAACACCAAGCATGTAACACAAGCAGCACAGACAGCAATAGTTACAGTATCCCACTATCTCTCACCCATTGTAACTCCATATTGTCAACCTATCTTCAGATATCCTGCAGAAACAGGTTGCAAGCTGTAGGTGTAGAACACAAAATCCTGCACTGGAGTGCAACCTACCTGGAATGGATTCACACACTCAATACAGAAGGTTGTACTGGGCATGGTCCTACACTTAGAGAAATGAAGCCCATGTCTGACAACAACAGTGGACTAATATATATATATATATATATATATATATATATATATATATATATATATATATATGTCAGTCACAGATATCTGTGCACACACACCACATTGCATACCATTCATGTTTTGCACACACATTAGATAGGAATACTCACACATATCCAAGGTCAAACATTTACACACAGAGATGTCACAGTAGTTAACCACTAAGCCATAATAGCAATATAAACAGCTGCTGCAAGGCTCAAACCCAGGACCCTGCACACAAAGTGATTTACCAGTAAGCCATGCCAGATATGTGTGGACAAGAGAGGCAGAGAGTGAGAAAGAGATTACCATCATGAGTCCTGTCCCACCCACCACACATCCAATTCCCCAATATCACATGATGTGCCAATGTCAATCACTGTAGACATTTGCTTTTGGTAGCCTTCAGCCCTATAGTGTCTGTGGTGCTTGTGATAACTATGTAACATGATAGTAGAAATCCGTATTCATCTAGCATTTGTATACACAGTCCTGTCAAATGTAAAGTTGAGTGTGACTGAGTGTTGTGTGTGTGTTCCCAAAGGAATGGTTTATGGCTCATTCACACACACTGCACTTCCTATAGCCCATGTTAGCAGTCATGCTGATGTCACTCACCTTGACCTCCGACCAATTATCAACCCATAAGCTCTGTGGTGTGTATGATAAGTTTATGATGCTATAGTGTAATATACTAGTTGGGTAGCGATTATAATATCAGACATAGCCACTGTGAAACTCTGTGTCTGTGTAGAGATTAATGATTTTGAGGCCATTCACAGTCACCACACCTCCCATTGCCCTACTTTAGCAAGCCTGCTGATGTCAGTCACTTTGAAATATCCTTTTGGAGAAAGGTTAATCCTATAAACTCTGTGGTGCATGTGATAACTGCGTAATGCTATAGTGCAACATACTAATCAAGTAGGAGTTTTAATTCCAGACATGGCAACTGTGAAACTGTGTGTGCATACAGATCAATGATTTTGAGGCCATTCATAGTCACTACACCTCACATTGCCCTACTTTAGCAAGCCTGCTGATGTCAGTCAGCTTGAAATACCCCTTTGGAGAAGGGTTAGTCATATAAGCTCCATGGTGTGTGCGATAACTGCATAATGCTATAGTGTAATATACTAGTCAAGTAGGTGTTCTTATTCCAGGCATGACAATTGTGAAACTGTGTGTGTGTAGAGATTAATGATTCTGAAGCCATTCACAGTCACTACAACTCCCATTGCCCTAATTTAGAAAGCCTGCTGATGTCAGTCACCTTGAAATACCCCTTTAGAGAAAAGCCAGCCCAATAAGCTCTGTGGTGGGTGCCATAAATGCAGAACAATATAGTAGCAGTAACTACACAGATATGGGTTTGAATCGCATCTGTGGCAAGTGTTTGTGTGTGTGCATGTGTACCTCAAACATTTTGGCCCCATTTACAGCCAGTACACATCTCAGAGCCCAACTTTAGCAGTCCTGCAGATATCATCCACCTTACAAGTACCTGTATTGCCAA